>NW_026576172.1:5000-10000 GCF_028641065.1 Leucoraja erinaceus | reverse complement strand
TACTCCAGGTGTGGTCTCACCAAGACCCTGTACAACTGCAGTAGAACCTCCCTGCTGTTATACTCAAATCCTTTTGCTATGAATGCTAACATACCATTCGCTTTCTTCACTGCCTGCTGTACCTGCATGCCTACTTTCAATGACTGGTGTACCATGACACCCAGGTCTCGATGCATCTCCCCTTTTCCTAATCGGCCACCATTCAGATAACAGTCTACTTTCCTGTTCTTTCCACCAAAGTGGATAACCTCACATTTACATTGTACTGCATCTGCCATGCATTTGCCCACTCACCCAGCCTATCCAAGTCACCTTGCAGCCTCCTAGCATCCTCCTCACAGCTAACACTGCACCCCAGCTTCGTGTCATCCGCAAACTTGGAGATGTTGCATTCAATTCCCTCGTGCAAATCATTAATATATATCGTAAATAGCTGGGGTCCCAGCAATGAGCCTTGCGGTACCCCACTAGTCACTGCCTGCCATTCTGAAAAGGACCTGTTTACTCCTACTCTTTGCTTCCTGTCTGCCACCCAGTTCTCTATCCACATCAATACTGAGCCCCCAACACAGTGTGTTTAAGTTTGTATACTAATCTCTTATGTGGGACCTTGTCGAAAGCCTTCTGAAAGTCCAGATATAACACATCCACTGGTTCTCCCTTATCGGTGATTGGCCTCATCAGCAACAACGATGAGTCGGCCTATAGGGAGGAGGTCCAGCTCCTAGCAGCATGGTGCGCTGACAACAACCTGGCCCTTAACTCCAAGAAGACCAAGGAGCTCATTGTAGACTTCAGGAAGTCCAGAGGCGGCACGCACACCCCCATCCTCATTAACGGGACGGAGGTGGAACGTGTTTCTAGCTTCAGGTTCCTGGGAGTCAACATCTCCGATGACCTCTCTTGGACCCACAATACCTCAACTCTGATCAAGAAGGCTCACCAGCGTCTTTTCTTCCTGAGGAGACTGAAGAAGGTCCATCTGTCTCCTCAGATTCTGGTGAACTTCTACCTACCGCTGCACCATCGAGAGCATCCTTACCAACTGCATCACAGTATGGTATGGCAACTGCTCTGTCTCCGACCGGAAGGCATTGCAGAGGGTGGTGAAAACTGCCCAACGCATCACCGGTTCCTCGCTCCCCTCCATTGAGTCTGTCCAAAGCAAGCGTTGTCTGCGGAGGGCGCTCAGCATCTTCAAGGACTGCTCTCACCCCAACCATGGACTGTTTACCCTCCTACCATCCGGGAGGCGCTACTGGTCTCTCCGTTGCCGAACCAGCAGGTCGAGGAACAGCTTCTTCCCGGCGGCTGTCACTCTACTCAACAACGTACCTTGGTGACTGCCAATCACCACCCCCCCCCGGACACTTATTATTACTTATTCAAATCATTTGCTATGTCGCTCCTCCAGGGAGATGCTAAATGCATTTCGTTGTCTCTGTACTGTACACTGACAATGACAATTAAAATTGAATCTGAATCTGAATCTGAATCTGTTGGAGGTGAGGATACAGAGGGCGCAGAGCAGCAGCAGTGTCTTGCCCAGAGCAGCCATGGATAGAGTCGTCAGGGGGAGAGAGACAGAGAGAGCGTCAGAGGGCCTGAGAACGTCGAGTTGGCTGAGGAGGCCACATATAGACCCCGATCTCGGGTGGACTATGAGGGGGAGAGCTGGATATTTTTAGTGCCTTCCCTCACAGTGAATTCTGCTGTGGGGGGACGTTTCTTGTTGATTTCTATAGTGTACTGTTCTGTGTCTTTTTTCTTTTTTCTCTTTTTTTGTTTTTATGGATTTATTGACATTTGATCTGTTCAATTAATTTAATCAATCTCTGTAAAGCACTTTGGTTCAAATACTGGTTTTGTTGAAAAGTGCTATATAAATAAAGATTATTATTATTATTATTATTTATGGGCCAGCAATCACACATCGAGGCAGATGGGGCCAGAGATAGCAGGCCGTCTGGGACAGAGAGTTAGTGTCGGAAAAAAACAGAAATGTCGACAATCGGTAGACAAGAGTGCTGGAGAAACTCAGCGGGTGCGGCAGCATCTATGGAGCGAAGGAAATAGGCAACGTTTCGGGCCGAAACCCTTCTTCTGACTGATCATAGGTGCAGGAGTAGGCCATTCAGCCCTTCGAGCCAGCACCGCCATTCAATATAATCATGGCTGATCATCCCCACTCAGTACCCCGTTCCTGCCTTCACCCCATATCGCCTGATTCCGGTAACCCGAAGAGCTAAATCTAACTCTCTCTTGAAAACATCCAGTGAATTGGTCTCCACTGCCTTCTGTGGCAGAGAATTCCACACATTCACAACTCTCTGGGTGAAAAGGCTTTTCCTCATCTCAGTCCTAAGGGTGTGAGCTACAGGGAGAGGTTGAGTAGGCTGGGTCTCTATTCCATGGAGTGCAGGAGGATGAGGGGTGATCTTATAGAGATGTATAAAATCATGAGAGGAATAGATCGGGTAGATGCACAGAGTCTCTTGCCCAGAGTAGGGGAATCGAGGACCAGAGGACACAGGTTTAAGGTGAAGGGGAAAAGATTTATTTGGAACCTGAGGGGTAACATTTCCACACCACACACACACACACACACACACACACAAACACACACACACACTCACACTCACACTCACACTCACACTCACACACACACACACACACTCACACACACACACACACACACTGACACAGACAGACACACACACACACACAGACACACACACACACACACACACACACACCGACACACACACACACACACACACACACACACACACACAGGGAGACACACACACACACACAGTGGAGACACACACACACACACACACACAGGGAAACAGACACACACAGGGAAACAGACACACACGCACACAGGGACACACACACACACACACACACACACACACAGAGACACACACAGGGAAACAGACACACACACACCTTTCCTTCCCCTGTCTCTCCTTGCCTCCATCCCTCCCTTTTTTTTCTCTCTCTCTCTCATTTCTCATATTCTCCCTCTCTTTCCCCGGCCCGCCTAATGGGGAGACTGGCGGCACACCTTTAGCGTGGATTTGGCGGTGTTGGCTCCTGCCCCTTGCGATTTGAAGGGCAGGATGGAGGGAGGGAGCGAGGTTGCCCGCGGCAGCCGGAAAACGCAGCTCTTCCCGCAGACTCCGCACAAAAGTGCCTCCCCCGCTTCCCGGATTCGACGCGCTTGATCTCACCCATCTCCGCCACCCCTCTCCGCCACCCCTCTCCCCTCCCAGCTCTCCGCCCACACATCTCCGAGTCTGGCTCCGCCACCCCAGCTCCGCCACCGCTCTCCCGCTACACAGCTCCGCCACACAGCTCCGCCACCCAGCTCCGCCACCCAGCTCCGCTATCCAGCTCCGCCACACAGCTCCGCCACCCAGCTCCGCCACCCAGCTCCGCCACACAGCTCCGCCACACAGCTCCGCCACCCCAGCTCCGCCACCCAGCTCCGCTACACAGCTCCGCCACACAGCTCCGCCACCCAGCTCCGCCACCCAGCTCCGCCACACAGCTCCGCCACACAGCTCCGCCACCCAGCTCCGCCACCCAGCTCCGCCACACAGCTCCGCCACACAGCTCCGCCACCCAGCTCCGCCACCCAGCTCCGCCACTCCAGCTCCGCCACACAGCTCCGCCACACAGCTCCGCCACCCAGCTCCGCCACCCAGCTCCGCCAGCCAGCGCCGCCACACAGCTCCGCCACCCAGCTCCGCCACCCAGCTCCGCCACCCAGCTCCGCCACACAGCTCCGCTATCCAGCTCCGCTATACAGCTCCGCCACACAGCTCCGCCACCCAGCTCCGCTATACAGCTCCGCCACCCAGCTCCGCCACCCAGCTCCGTTATACAGCTCCGCCACACAGCTCTCCGTTATACAGCTCCGCCACAGAGCTCCGTTATACAGCTCCCGTTACTCACAGCTCCGTTATACAGCTCCGCCACCCAGCTCCGCCATCCAGCCCCGCCATCCAGCTCCGCTAGACAGCTCCGCCACCCAGCTCCGCTATACAGCTCCGCTACACAGCTCCGTTATACAGCTCCGCCACACAGCTCCGCCACACAGCTCCGCCATAAGATCTTTGCTGTGCAGGGACTGAATTCAGTGTGAGAATTTTGTCTTCAGCGTGAGGGCGTGAGAATTGGCTGAAATGCATGAGTGTCATGCTCAAAGCGTGCGAGTTGGCAGCCCTGCCTTAACTCACAGAACCCTCAACTCACAGATCCCCCAACTCACTCACAGATCCCCCAACACACAGAACCCCCAACTCACAGAACCCCCAACACACCAACACAGATCCCCCAACTCACAGAACCCCCAACTCACAGATCCCCCAACACACAGAACCCTTAACCAGAAAGCAGAAATGCAAACCTGGGGTTGCACCCAATCAGCTGCTTCCTCTGGTCCTATCCACCAATCAGGCTTCCACCAGACCCCTTCTCTGGAAGTGAGAAGGAACGCTGCAGATTTGGGTAACTCCTCCTCGCACCAACGGCTCCCCGGGCCTCTGTAAAGGTAAGCCCCGCGCTCTATTTTTAACTCACCACCCAGGTATCTCTCCTTCATGCTCGAGGGAAGTTCCCGAATACTCGCAGCCTCAGCTAGGTCGCGGAGAAAAAATTTCAGCACGTTGAAAAATTTTACCGCGAGTAAAATTTGGTCGGCGTGGTTCTTTTTAACTCGTAGTGCAGTGGAGTGCAAAGATCTTATGGCAGAGCAAGATGGCCTCCTCTCACGCAAACACGTAGTACGATCATGGGCAGATTCATGGGTGATTGTAGGACCCATTTTAGCAACCAGCCTCCGCCATCTTGTTCCGCCATCTTGTTCCGCCATCTTGTTCCGCAATCTTGCTCCGCCATCTTGCTTCCGGCCAAAGATCGGATCTTTGCTTCTGCCTCCGCTCCCGTATCTTCGCTTCGGTCTTTGACTTGGGCGGGGAGAGGGGGAG
>NW_026576171.1:0-169084 GCF_028641065.1 Leucoraja erinaceus | reverse complement strand
ATACAATTCATAAATAAGAGATCCTAAAACCAATCAATTATCACATGAGCCAGATGAGATAGAAAGAATATTTGAAGAATACTAGAAGAAACTCTATTCTAAACCACCATCAGCTGACAAAAGGACAATGACAATGAGAAGTTTTCTTAACTCACTTGATCTGCCATCCATTGGTGAGACACAAAATAATACCATTACGTCACAATTTACAGTTAATGAGCTGGAAGCTGCAATCAGTAGACTCAAGGCTAGTAAATCACCAGGCAGCGATGGGTTTCCACCAGAATGGTACGGCCTTTAAGAAAGAGCTAACACCTCTGCTCCTGTCTTGCTTTAACTGGACCCTTAAAGAGGGCAGGGCTCCCCCATCATGGAAGGAAGCAATTATTACCATTTTACCCAAGGAAGGCAAAGACAAAGAGCATTGTAAAAATGTCAGGCCAATCTCAATTTTAAATGTAGACTACAAACTATTTACCTCAATCATTTGCAAAAGACTCGAGACTTTTGTACCAGATCTGATTAATGAAGACCAAACTGGATTTATTCGGGGGCGTCAAACACAGGATAATATTAGAAAAACCCTCCACATTGTGGATAATGCTCAAAAAAAGGATACAAATATGGTCCTGTTCAGTTTAGATGCAGAAAAAGCCTTTGATTGTGTTAGTTGAAGTCTTATATGAAGTACTGAGGAGATTTGGTTTCAATGAAGTGTAAAGCCCATAGCACTATGTGTAAAGGCAATAGCGCTCCAGTTGGTAGCGTTATAATTGGAAGCAATAGCGCTTCTTAAACCTGTAGCAGGACAGGCAGATCAAAGCTTACAAAAATAATCATACAGATCTTAAAATTTAAAATACTAATAGTATTTTGTTACAGTATGACTTTTGCAATTTTTGCCCATTGCTTGAACACTATAGACCCATGCTTAGACCAAAGTAACACAACTTGAAGTTTTTGTTACTATACCTTAAACACATGTAACCATACCTTAAACAAAAGCACTGCTTTGCACTTTAGTTGCAATTCTGCAACACACTTGCTCCTGCACACTACACACTATTTCATACATAAGACACTTCGTTCAAAAATGAAATCTCAGGGTACCATTGGGAAGACACAGCTATTCAAAATACAAAACACATCGGGTAATTGAAAACACTAAGATACACACCTGAAAATACTTACTTACAACACTGAACACCAATCAGCCAGCTTCAAAAAGGCTCAGATAAGCCATTTTGAGAACTTTGCAAGCATGGATGCAGGGAGAGCAAGAGGCAGAGGTAGAGGAGGATGTGGACGTGGACGTGGACGTGGTCGAAGACGCCATGCACGGACCATTATTTCCGATGACATTAGAGCAACTTTGGTGGACCAAGTCATAAACCATGGCCTGACTATGAGGGAAGCTGGGCAGAGAGTCCACCCTAATCTAACTGGAAAACAGGTATGTCTTCAACTCTCTACTTTCTACTCTACTCAGATAGTATCTGGAGTATTTACAGTACTGTACCATATCACATTACCGTATCACTTGTATTGCAGGGTGGCTAATGCTCCTTTTGGAATGAAAGTGGTAGTTTTGTGAAACATACCGTGATTACGTATATTGAGATGTTTCAGTACAGTGTATGGTATATACAGTAAAGTACAGTATATACAGTACTGTAAAAAAGAAGCAAACCAATAACAATTTGTGGTTGCATTTTGCTATAGAATGACTAGAAGACCTTCTGGTGGTGGACGCCAACGCCTGTTCACCCAACAGCAGGAACTTGCCATTGTGGACCTAGTCAGAGCAAACAATGCAATCCGTCTCCTGCAGCTACGGCAACAAATACTTGCAGATAGGCAAGTGTTCAACAACATAAACCGAGTAAGCATTACCACTATAAGACGCATCTTGGTAAAGCACAAAATGACCATGAAGCAACTGTACAGGGTCCCATTTGAGAGGAACAGTGTCAGGGTCAAAGGACTTTGACGTGAATATGTACAGGTAAGTGTTACAGTCCTTTACATTTACAATACAGTATTGGTGTAATCCAGTAACAGCTGAATATGTACCATTGTATCAGTACCATATAGCCATACACTATGTATTTTTTGTTACAGAGAATCTTGGCCATGGATGGAGCTGCACAGCCTCATGAATTTATTTACATTGATGAGGCTGGATTCAACCTTAGCAAAACAAGACGACGGGGTCGTAATATAATTGGCCAAAGGGCAATTGTGTACGGCCCGGGGCAGCGCGGGGGAAATATCTCGTTGTGTGCCGCCATAAGCCTACGAGGGCTTCTGTACCATCATGCAAAACTAGGTCCATACAATACACAACATATCATCACATTTCTAGATGCTCTTCATAATATAGCTGTACAGGACAGACCAGAGCAGCCCAGGTTTGTTGTTGTCTGGGATAATGTCAGTTTCCATCGGGCTGCTCTGGTCCGGACCTGGTTCACTAACCATAATCAATTTGAAGTGGTATACTTGCCCCCTTACTCGCCATTTCTAAACCCTATAGAAGAATTCTTTTCGGCTTGGAGATGGCGTGTATATGACCACCAACCACATGTCCGCATGCCTCTTCTGCAGGCAATGGAACAGGCCTGCGGAGACATTGAGGTGAGGTCAATCCATCGATGGATTCGGCACACAAGGGGATATTTCCCCGATGCCTAACGGGAGAAGACATTGCTTGCGATGTGGATGAGATCCTGTGGCCAGACCCCAACAGACGGCAGGATCCATAAGCCCACCTTCAAACAATTGCCGTGATTTTCTGTGTTTACAGTATAGTGTACTTTTGGTTTTATTTTTGTTTTATTTTTGCTTTAACTGAATTTACAGTACTGTGAAGTACAGTACATTTTGTCATCAGAGTGACGTTTTGACAAAGGATTGTTAGGTTTTCATAGCAGAGTTTAGGTTTCCAGTTTCAATTTGACATGGATGTGAATGGTTTATTTCCCAGTGTTGTGTCTTATTTGCTTGTGTGTAGAGTTTTGACACAATGAGCGAAGTTTTGCAAAACGTGTTCAAGCAACGGGCAAAAACTGTAATATCCTTGCATTTTTTCAGCAGCAAGATGAAACAGGAAGACGGGCCGATTTAAAAAAACGTATTTTAAAAGCTAATCTGTACATTCGTATTCTTATCACATTTCCGTACAAAATACGGAAAATCCGTACTACTTGGCAGCCCTGCTAAACCCCACCAGCCCCTAAACCCCAACACCAGCCGCAAAACCCCAACGCCAGCCGCTAAACCCCAACGCCAGCCGCTAAACCCCAACGCCAGCCGCTAAACCCCAACGCCAGCCGCTAAACCCCAACGCCAGCCGCTAAACCCCAACGCCAGCCGCTAAACCCCAACGCCAGCCGCTAAACCCCAACGCCAGCCGCTAAACCCCAACGCCAGCCGCTAAACCCCAACGCCAGCCGCTAAACCCCAACGCCACCCGCTAAACCCCAACGCCAGCCGCTAAACCCCAACGCCAGCCGCTAAACCCCAACGCCAGCCGCTAAACCCCAACGCCAGCCGCTAAACCCCAACGCCAGCCGCTAAACCCCAACGCCAGTAGCTAAACCCCAACGCCAGTAACTAAACCCCAACGCCAGTAGCTAAACCCCAACGCCAGCCGCTAAACCCCAACGCCAGAGGCTAAACCCCAACGCCAGAGGCTAAACCCCAACGCCAGCCGCTAAACACCAACGCCAGCCGCTAAACCCCAACGCCAGTAGCTAAATCCCAACGCCAGTAGCTAAACCCCCAACGCCAGTAGCTAAACCCCAACGCCAGTAGCTAAACCCCAACGCCAGTAGCTAAAACCCAACGCCAGTAGCTAAACCCCAACGCCAGTAGCTAAACCCCAACGCCAGTAGCTAAACCCCAACGCCAACCGCTAAACCCCAACGCCAGCCGCTAAACCCCAACGCCAGCCGCTAAACCCCAACGCCAGTAGCTAAACCCCAACGCCAGCCGCTAAACCCCCCGCTAAACCCCAACGCCAGTAGCTAAACCCCAACGCCAGCCGCTAAACCCCAACGCCAGTAGCTAAACCCCAACGCCAGTAGCTAAACCCCAACGCCAGTAGCTAAACCCCAACGCCAGCCGCTAAACCCCAACGCCAGTAGCTAAACCCCAACGCCAGCAGCTAAACCCCAACGCCAGTAGCTAAACCCCAACGCCAGTAGCTAAACCCCAACGCCAGCCTCTAAACCCCAACGCCAGCCTCTAAACCCCAACGCCAGCCTCTAAACCCCAACGCCAGCCTCTAAACCCCAACGCCAGCCTCTAAACCCCAACGCCAGCCTCTAAACCCCAACGCCAGTAGCTAAACCCCAACGCCAGCCTCTAAACCCCAACGCCAGCCGCTAAACCCCAACGCCAGCCTCTAAACCCCAACGCCAGTAGCTAAACCCCAACGCCAGCCTCTAAACCCCAACGCCAGCCGCTAAACCCCAACGCCAGCCGCTAAACCCCAACGCCAGCAACGCCGCTAAACCCCAAAGCCGCTAAACCCCAACGCCAGTAGCTAAACCCCAACGCCAGCCGCTAAACCCCAACGCCAGCCGCTAAACCCCAACGCCAGCCGCTAAACCCCAACGCCAGCCGCTAAACCCCAACGCCAGCCGCTAAACCCCAACGCCAGTAGCTAAACCCCAACGCCAGCAGCAGCTAAACCCCAACGCCAGCCGCTAAACCCCAACGCCAGCCGCTAAACCCCAACGCCAGTAGCTAAACCCCAACGCCAGCCGCTAAACCCCAACGCCAGCCGCTAAACCCCAACGCCAGCCGCTAAACCCCAACGCCAGCAGCTAAACCCCAACGCCAGCCGCTAAACCCCAACGCCAGTAGCTAAACCCCAACGCCAGTAGCTAAACCCCAACGCCAGTAGCTAAACCCCAACGCCAGTAGCTAAACCCCAACGCCAGCCTCTAAACCCCAACGCCAGCCTCTAAACCCCAACGCCAGTAGCTAAACCCCAACGCCAGTAGCTAAACCCCAACGCCAGTAGCTAAACCCCAACGCTAAACCCCACGCCAGTAGCTAAACGCCAGTAGCTAAACCCCAACGCCAGCCTCTAAACCCCAACGCCAGTAGCTAAACCCCAACGCCAGCCTCTAAACCCCAACGCCAGCCGCTAAACCCCAACGCCAGCCTCTAAACCCCAACGCCAGTAGCTAAACCCCAACGCCAGTAGCTAAACCCCAACGCCAGCAGCTAAACCCCAACGCCAGCCGCTAAACCCCAACGCCAGTAGCTAAACCCCAACGCCAGTAGCTAAACACCAACGCCAGTAGCTAAACCCCAACGCCAGTAGCTAAACCCCAACGCCAGTAGCTAAACCCCAACGCCAGTAGCTAAACCCCAACGCCAGTAGCTAAACCCCAACGCCAGTAGCTAAACCCCAACGCCAGCAGCTAAACCCCAACGCCAGTAGCTAAACCCCAACGCCAGTAGCTAAACCCCAACGCCAGTAGCTAAACCCCAACGCCAGCAGCTAAACCCCAACGCCAGTAGCTAAACCCCAACGCCAGCCCCTAAACCCCAACGCCAGTAGCTAAACCCCAACGCCAGTAGCTAAACCCCAACGCCAGCCTCTAAACCCCAACGCCAGCCGCTAAACCCCAACGCCAGTAGCTAAACCCCAACGCCAGCCGCTAAACCCCAACGCCAGTAGCTAAACCCCAACGCCAGTAGCTAAACCCCAACCCCAGTAGCTAAACCCCAACGCCAGTAGCTAAACCCCAACGCCAGTAGCTAAACCCCAACGCCAGCCGCTAAACCCCAACGCCAGCCGCTAAACCCCAACGCCAGCCGCTAAACCCCAACGCCAGCCGCTAAACCCCAACGCCAGTAGCTAAACCCCAACGCCAGTAGCTAAACCCCAACGCCAGTAGCTAAACCCCAAACGCCAGTAAAGCTAAACCCCAACCCCGCCAGTAGCTAAACCCCAACGCCAGCCTCTAAACCCCAACGCCAGCAGCTAAACCCCAACGCCAGCCAGCTAAACCCCAACGCCAGCAGCTAAACCCCAACGCCAGTAGCTAAACCCCAACGCCAGCCAGCTAAACCCCAACGCCAGCCTCTAAACCCCAACGCCAGTAGCTAAACCCCAACGCCAGTAGCTAAACCCCAACGCCAGTAGCTAAACCCCAACGCCAGCCGCTAAACCCCAACGCCAGCCGCTAAACCCCAACGCCAGTAGCTAAACCCCAACGCCAGTAGCTAAACCCCAACGCCAGTAGCTAAACCCCAACGCCAGCAGCTAAACCCCAAAGCTAAACCCCAACGCCAGCAGCTAAACCCCAACGCCAGCCAGCTAAACCCCAACGCCAGCAGCTAAACCCCAACGCCAGTAGCTAAACCCCAACGCCAGTAGCTAAACCCCCCAACGCCAGCAGCTAAACCCCAACGCCAGTAGCTAAACCCCAACGCCAGTAGCTAAACCCCCAACGCCAGTAGCTAAACCCCAACGCCAGTAGCTAAACCCCAACGCCAGTAGCTAAACCACAACGCCAGTAGCTAAACCCCAACGCCAGTAGCTAAACCCCAACGCCAGTAGCTAAACCCCAACGCCAGCCAACCCCCAAAACCCCAACGCCAGTAGCTAAACCCCAACGCCAGTAGCTAAACCCCAACGCCAGTAGCTAAACCCCAACGCCAGTAGCTAAACCCCAACGCCAGTAGCTAAACCCCAACGCCAGTAGCTAAACCCCAACGCCAGTAGCTAAACCCCAACGCCAGCAGCTAAACCCCAACGCCAGTAGCTAAACCCCAACGCCAGCCGCTAAACCCCAACGCCAGTAGCTAAACCCCAACGCCAGTAGCTAAACCCCAACGCCAGCCGCTAAACCCCAACGCCAGTAGCTAAACCCCAACGCCAGTAGCTAAACCCCAACGCCAGTAGCTAAACCCCAACGCCAGTAGCTAAACCCCAACGCCAGCAGCTAAACCCCAACGCCAGTAGCTAAACCCCAACCCCAACGCCAGTAGCTAAACCCCAACGCCAGCAGCTAAACCCCAACGCCAGCAGCTAAACCCCAACGCCAGCAGCTAAACCCCAACGCCAGCAGCTAAACCCCAACGCCAGCAGCTAAACCCCAACGCCAGCAGCTAAACCCCAACGCCAGTAGCTAAACCCCAACGCCAGCCTCTAAACCCCAACGCCAGTAGCTAAACCCCAACGCCAGTAGCTAAACCCCAACGCCAGTAGCTAAACCCCAACGCCAGTAGCTAAACCCCAACGCCAGTAGCTAAACCCCAACGCCAGTAGCTAAACCCCAACGCCAGTAGCTAAACCCCAACGCCAGCCGCTAAACCCCAACGCCAGTAGCTAAACCCCAACGCCAGTAGCTAAACCCCAACGCCAGTAGCTAAACCCCAACGCCAGTAGCTAAACCCCAACGCCAGTAGCTAAACCCCAACGCCAGTAGCTAAACCCCAACGCCAGTAGCTAAACCCCAACGCCAGTAGCTAAACCCCAACGCCAGCCAGCAAAACCCCGACGCCAGTAGCTAAACCCCAACGCCAGTAGCTACCCCCAACGCCAGTAGCTAAACCCCAACGCCAGTAGCTAAACCCCAACGCCAGTAGCTAAACCCCAACGCCAGTAGCTAAACCCCAACGCCAGTAGCTAAACCCCAACGCCAGTAGCTAAACCCCAACGCCAGTAGCTAAACCCCAACGCCAGTAGCTAAACCCCAACGCCAGTAGCTAAACCCCAACGCCAGTAGCTAAACCCCAACGCCAGTAGCTAAACCCCAACGCCAGTAGCTAAACCCCAACGCCAGCCAGTAGCTAAACCCCAACGCCAGTAGCTAAACCCCAACGCCAGTAGCTAAACCCCAACCCAGTAGCTAAACCCCAACGCCAGTAGCTAAACCCCAACGCCAGTAGCTAAACCCCAACGCCAGTAGCTAAACCCCAACGCCAGTAGCTAAACCCCAACGCCAGTAGCTAAACCCCAACGCCAGCCGCTAAACCCCAACGCCAGTAGCTAAACCCCAACGCCAGCAGCTAAACCCCAACGCCAGTAGCTAAACCCCAACGCCAGTAGCTAAACCCCAACGCCAGTAGCTAAACCCCAACGCCAGCCGCTAAACCCCAACGCCAGTAGCTAAACCCCAACGCCAGCAGCTAAACCCCAACGCCAGTAGCTAAACCCCAACGCCAGTAGCTAAACCCCAACGCCAGTAGCTAAACCCCAACGCCAGTAGCTAAACCCCAACGCCAGCCGCTAAACCCCCAACGCCAGTAGCTAAACCCCAACGCCAGTAGCTAAACCCCAACGCCAGTAGCTAAAAACCCCAACGCCAGTAGCTAAACCCCAACGCCAGTAGCTAAACCCCAACGCCAGTAGCTAAACCCCAACGCCAGTAGCTAAACCCAACGCCAGCTAAACCCCAACGCCAGCCGCTAAACCCCAACGCCAGTAGCTAAACCACAACGCCAGTAGCTAAACCCCAACGCCAGTAGCTAAACCCCCAACGCCAGTAGCTAAACCCCAACGCCAGTAGCTAAACCCCAACGCCGCTAAACCCCAACGCCAGTAGCTAAACCCCAACGCCAGTAGCTAAAACCCCAACGCCAGTAGCTAAACCCCAACGCCAGTAGCTAAACCCCAACGCCAGTAGCTAAAACCCAACGCCAGTAGCTAAACCCCAACGCCAGTAGCTAAACCCCAACGCCAGTAGCTAAACCCCAACGCCAGCTAAACCCCAACGCCAGCCGCTAAACCCCAACGCCAGCCGCTAAACCCCAACGCCAGTAGCTAAACCCCAACGCCACGCCCAGCTAAACCCCAACGCCAGCAGCTAAACCCCAACGCCAGCCGCTAAACCCCAACGCCAGTAGCTAAACCCCAACGCCAGTAGCTAAACCCCAACGCCAGCCGCTAAACCCCAACGCCAGTAGCTAAACCCCAACGCCAGCCAGCTAAACCCCAACGCCAGCAGCTAAACCCCAACGCCAGTAGCTAAACCCACGCCAGTAGCTAAACCCCAACGCCAGTAGCTAAACCCCAACGCCAGCTAAACCCCAACGCCAGCCGCTAAACCCCAACGCCAGTAGCTAAACCCCAACGCCAGTAGCTAAACCCCAACGCCAGTAGCTAAACCCCAACGCCAGCAGCTAAACCCCAACGCCAGTAGCTAAACCCCAACGCCAGTAGCTAAACCCCCAACGCCAGTAGCTAAACCCCAACGCCAGTAGCTAAACCACAACGCCAGTAGCTAAACCCCAACGCCAGTAGCTAAACTCCAACGCCAGTAGCTAAACCCTAACGCCACTAACTAAACCCCAACGCCAGTAGCTAAACCCCAACGCCAGTAGCTAAACCCCAACGCCAGTAGCTAAACCCCAACGCCAGTAGCTAAACCCCAACGCCAGTAGCTAAACCCCAACGCCAGTAGCTAAACCCCAACGCCAGTAGCTAAACCCCAACGCCAGTAGCTAAACCCCAACGCCAGTAGCTAAACCCCAACGCCAGTAGCTAAACCCCAACGCCATAGCTAAGTAGTAGCTAAACCGCAACGCCAGTAGCTAAACCCCAACGCCAGTAGCTAAACCCCAACGCCACCCGCCAAACCCTCAACGACAAGCGCTAAACCCCAACGCCAGTAGCTAAACCCCAACGCCAGTAGCTAAACCCCAACGCCAGTAGCTAAACCCCAACGCCAGCAGCTAAACCCCAACGCCAGTAGCTAAACCCCAACGCCAGTAGCTAAATCCCAACGCCAGTAGCTAAACCCCAACGCCAGCCAATAAACCCCAACGCCAGTCGTTAAACCCCAACGCCAGTAGCTAAACCCCAACGCCAGTAGCTAAACCCCAACGCCAGTAGCTAAACCCCAACGCCAGCCGCTAACCCCCAACGCCAGTAGCTAAACCCCAACGCCAGTAGCTAAACCCCAACGCCAGTAGCTAAACCCCAACGCCAGTAGCTAAACCCCAACGCCATAGCTAGCTAAACCCCAACGCCAGTAGCTAAACCCCAACGCCAGTAGCTACGCCATTAACCCCAACGCCAGTAGCTAAACCCCAACGCCAGTAGCTAACCCCCAACGCCAGTAGGTAAACCGGAACACCAGTAGCTATACCCCAACGCCAGTAGCTAAACCCCAACGCCAGCCAGCTAAACCCCAAGCCGCCAGTAGCTAAACCCCAACGCCAGTAGCTAAACCCCAACGCCAGTAGCTAAACCCGCCGTGCTAAACCCCCCCAGTACCTAAACCCCAACGCCAGTAGCTAAACAACAACGCCAGTAGCTAAACCATGCCAGTAGCTAAACCCCATTGCCAGTTGCTAAGCCCCAACCCCAACCGCTAAACCCCAACGCCAGCAGCTAAACCCCAACGCCAGCCGCTACCCCAACGCCAGAAGCTAAACCCCAACGCCAGTAGCTAAACCCCAACACCAGCAGCTAAACCCCAACGCCAGTAGCTAAACCACAACGCCAGTAGCTAAACCCCAACGCCAGTAGCTAAACCCAACGCCAGTAGCTAAACCCCAACGCCAGTAGCTAAACCCCAACGCCAGTAGCTAAACCCCAACGCCAGTAGCTAAACCCCAACGCCAGCCAGTAGCTAAACCCCAACGCCAGTAGCTAAACCCCAACGCCAGTAGCTAAACCCCAACGCCAGTAGTTAAACCCCAACGCCAGTAGCTAAACGCCCCCTAAACAACGCCAGTAGCTAAACCCCAACGCCAGCCTCTAAACCCCAACGCCAGCCGCTAAACCCCAACGCCAGTAGCTAAACCCCAACGCCAGTAGCTAAACCCCAACGCCAGTAGCTAAACCCCAACGCCAGTAGCTAAACCCCAACGCCAGTAGCTAAACCCCAACGCCAGTAGCTAAACCCCAACGCCAGCACCTAAACCCCAACGCCAGTAGCTAAACCCCAACGCCAGTAGCTAAACCCCAACGCCAGTAGCTAAACCCCAACGCCAGCCAGTAGCTAAACCCCAACGCCAGTAGCTAAACCCCAACGCCAGTAGCTAAACCCCAACGCCAGCCGCTAAACCCAAAACGCCCAACGCCAGTAGCTAAACCCCAACGCCAGCAGCTAAACCCCAACGCCAGTAGCTAAACCCCAACGCCAGTAGCTAAACCCCAACGCCAGTAGCTAAACCCCAACGCCAGTAGCTAAACCCCAACGCCAGTAGCTAAACACCAACGCCAGTAGCTAAACCCCAACGCCAGTAGCTAAACCCCAACGCCAGTAGCAGCTAAACCCCAACGCCAGTAGCTAAACCCCAACGCCAGTAGCTAAACCCCAACGCCAGTAGCTAAACCCCAACGCCAGTAGCTAAAACCCCAACGCCAGTAGCTAAACCCCAACGCCAGTAGCTAAACCCCAACGCCAGTAGCTAAACCCCAACGCCAGTAGCTAAACCCCAACGCCAGTAGCTAAACCCCAACGCCAGTAGCTAAACCCCAACGCCAGTAGCTAAACCCCAACGCCAGTAGCTAACCCCCAACGCCAGTAGCTAAACCCCAACGCCAGTAGCTAAACCCCAATGCCAGCCGCTAAACCCCGCCAGTAGCTAAACCCCAACGCCAGTAGCTAAACCCCAACACCACCCGCTAAACCCCAACGTCAGCCGCGAAACCCGAAAGCCAGCTGCTAAACCCCAACGCCAGTAGCTAACCCCAACGCCAGTAGCTAAACCCCAACGCCAGTAGCTAAACCCCAACGCCAGTAGCTAAACCCCAACGCCAGCAGATAAACCCCAACGCCAGGAGCTAAACCCCAACGCCGGTAGCTAAACCCCAACGCCGGTAGCTAAACCCCAACGCCAGCTACACCCCACCGCCACCATCTAAACGCCACCGCCAGTAGCTAAACCCCACCGACAGTCGCTAAACCCAACGCCAGTAGCTAAACCCCAACGCCAGTAGCTAAACCCCAACGCCAGTAGCTAAACCCCAACGCCAGTAGCTAAACCCCAACGCCAGTAGCTAAACACCAACGCCAGTAGCTAAACCCCAACGCAGTAGCTAAACCCCACGCACGCCAGTAGCTAAACCCCAACGCCAGTAGCTAAACCCCAACGCCAGTAGCTAAACCCCAACCGCTAAACAACGCCAGTAGCTAAACCCCAACGCCAGTAGCTAAACCCCAACGCCAGTAGCTAAACCCCAACGCCAGCAGCTAAACCCCAACGCCAGTAGCTAAACCCCAACGCCAGTAGCTAAACCCCAACGCCAGCAGCTAAACCCCAACGCCAGCAGCTAAACCCCAACGCCAGTAGCTAAAAACCCCAAGCCGCAGCTAAAACCCCAACGCCAGTAGCTAAAAACCCCAACGCCAGTAGCTAAAACCCCAACGCCAGTAGCTAAACCCCAACGCCAGTAGCTAAACCCCAACGCCAGTAGCTAAACCCCAACGCCAGTAGCTAAACCCCAACGCCAGTAGCTAAACCCCAACGCCAGTAGCTAAACTCCAACGCCAGTAGCTAAACCCCAACGCCAGTAGCCAAATCCCAATGCCAGTAGCTAAACCCCAACGCCACTAACTAAACCCCGCCAGCCGCTAAACCCCAACGCCAGTAGCTAAACCCCAACGCCAGTAGCTAAACCCCAACGCCAGCAGCTAAACCCCAACGCCAGCTAAAGCTAAACCCCAACGCCAGTAGCTAAACCCCAACGCCAGTAGCTAAACCCCAACGCCAGCAGCTAAACCCCAACGCCAGCCGCTAAACCCCAACGCCAGCAGCTAAACCCCAACGCCAGCCTAGTAGCTAAACCCCAACGCCAGTAGCTAAACCCCAACGCCAGTAGCTAAACCCCAACGCCAGTAGCTAACCCCCAACGCCAGTAGCTAAACCCCAACGCCAGTAGCTAAACCCCCACGCCAGTAGCTAAACCCCAACGCCAGTAGCTAAACCCCAACGCCAGTAGCTAAACCCCAACGCCAGTAGCTAAACCCCAACGCCAGTAGCTAAACCCCAACGCCAGTAGCTAAACCCCAACGCCAGTAGCTAAACCCCAACGCCAGTACCTAAACCCCAACGCCAGTAGCTAAACCCCCAACGCCAGTAGCTAAACCCCAACGCCAGCCAGTAGCTGAACCCCAACGCCAGTAGCTAAACCCCAACGCCAGTAGCTGAACCCCCACGCCAGTAGCTAACCCCGAACGCCAGTAGCTAACCCCCAACGCCAGTAGCTAAACCCCAACGCCAGCTAACTAAACCCCAACGCCAGTAGCTAAACCCCAACGCCAGTAGCTAAACCCCAACGCCAGTAGCTAAACCCCAACGCCAGTAGCTAAACCCCAACGCCAGTAGCTAAACCCCAACGCCAGTAGCTAAACCCCAACGCCAGTAGCTAAACCCCAACGCCAGTAGCTAAACCCCAACGCCAGTAGCTAAACCCCAACGGCAGTAGCTAAACCCCAACGCCAGTAGCTAAACCCCAACGCCAGCAGCTAAACCCCAGTAGATAAACACCACCAGTAGCTAAACCCCAACGCCAGTAGCTAAACCCCAACGCCAGTAGCTAAACCCCAACGCCAGCCAGCTAAACCCCAACGCCAGTAGCTAAACCCCAACGCCAGTAGCTAAACCCCAACGCCAGTAGCTAAACCCCAACGCCAGCAGCTAAACCCCAACGCCAGTAGCTAAACCCCAACGCCAGTAGCTAAACCCCAACGCCAGTAGCTAAACCCCAACGCCAGTAGCTAAACCCCAACGCCAGTAGCTAAACCCCAACGCCGCCAGTAGCTAAACCCCAACGCCAGTAGCTAAACCCAACGCCAGTAGCTAAACCCCAACGCCAGTAGCTAAACCCCAACGCCAGTAGCTAAACCCCAACGCCAGTAGCTAAACCCCAACGCCAGTAGCTAAACCCCAACGCCAGTAGCTAAACCCCAACGCCAGTAGCTAAACCCCAACGCCAGTAGCTAAACTTCAACAGCCAGCCCCTAAACCCCGCCAGCAGCTAAACCCCAACGCCAGTAGCTAAACCCCAACGCCAGTAGCTAAACCCCAACGCCAGTAGCTAAACCCCAACGCCAGTAGCTAAACCCCAACGCCAGTAGCTAAACCCCAACGCCAGTAGCTAAACCCAACTACAGTAGCAACAACCCACCGACAGTAGCTAAACCCCAACGCCAGTAGCTAAACCCCAACGCCAGTAGCTAAACCCCAACGCCAGTAGCTAAACCCCAACGCCAGTAGCTAAACCCCAACGCCAGTAGCTAAACCCCAACGCCAGTAGCTAAACCCCAACGCCAGTAGCTAAACCCCAACGCCAGTAGCTAAACCCCAACGCCAGTAGCTAAACCCCAACGCCAGTAGCTAAACCCCAACGCCAGCCAGCTAAACCCCAACGCCAGTAGCTAAACCCCAACGCCAGTAGCTAAACCCCAACGCCAGTAGCTAAACCCCAACGCCAGTAGCTAAAACCCAACGCCAGTAGCTAAACCCCAACGCCAGTAGCTAAACCCCAACGCCAGCCAGTAGCTAAACCCCAACGCCAGTAGCTAAACCCCAACGCCAGTAGCTAAACCCCAACGCCAGTAGCTAAACCCCAACGCCAGTAGCTAAACCCCAACGCCAGTAGCTAAACCCCAACGCCAGTAGCTAAACCCCAACGCCAGTAGCTAAATCCCAACGCCAGTAGCTAAACCCCAACGCCAGTAGCTAAACCCCAACGCCAGTAGCTAACCCCCAACGCCAGTAGCTAAACCCCAACGCCAGTAGCTAAACCCCAACGCCAGTAGCTAAACCCCAACGCCAGTAGCTAAACCCCAACGCCAGTAGCTAAACCCCAACCCCAGTAGCTACACCCCAACGCCAGTAGCTAAACCCCCACGCCAGTAGCTAAACCCCAACGCCAGTAGCTAAACCCCAACGCCAGTAGCTAAACCCCAACGCCAGTAGCTAAACCCCAACGCCAGTAGCTAAACCCCAACGCCAGTAGCTAAACCCCAACGCCAGAAGATAAACCCCAACGCCAGTAGCTAAACCCCCACGCCAGTAGCTAAACCCCAACGCCAGTAGCTAAACCCCAACAGCCAGTAGCTAAACCCCACCGCCAGTAGCTAAACCCCAACGCCAGCTGCAAAACCCCAACGCCAGCCGCTAAACCCCAACGCCAGTAGCTAAACCCCAACACTAGTAGCAAAACCCCAACGCCAGTAGCTAAACCCCAACGCCAGTAGCTAAACCCCAACGCCAGTAGCTAAACCCCAACGCCAGCCAGCTAAACCCCAACGCCAGTAGCTAAACCCCAACGCCAGTAGCTAAACCCCAACGCCAGTAGCTAAACCCCAACGCCAGTAGCTAAACCCCAACGCCAGTAGCTAAACCCCAACGCCAGTAGCTAAACCCCAACGCCAGTAGCTAAACCCCAACGCCAGTAGCTAAACCCCAACGCCAGTAGCTAAACCCCCACGCCAGTAGCTAAACCCCAACGCCAGTAGCTAAACCCCAACGCCAGTAGCTAAACCCCAACGCCAGTAGCTAAACCCCCAACGCCAGTAGCTAAACCACCAACGCCAGTAGCTAAATCCCAAAGGCAGACGTTAAACCACAACGCCAGTAGCTAAACCCCAACGCCAGTAGCTAAACCCCAACGCCAGTAGCTAAACCCCAACGCAGTAGCTAAACCCACAACGCCAGTAGCTAAACCCCAACGCCAGCCGCTAAAAACCCCAACTCCAGTAGCTAAATCCCGACGCTAGTAGCGATACACGCCAATGCCAGTAGCTAAAACCCCAACGCCAGTAGCTAAACCCCAACGCCAGTAGCTAAACCCCAACGCCAGTAGCTAAACCCCAACGCCAGTAGCTAAAACCCAACGCCAGTAGCTAAACCCCAACGCCAGTAGCTAAACCCCAACGCCAGTAGCTAAACCCCAACGCCAGTAGCTAAACCCCAACGCCAGTAGCTAAACCCAACGCCAGTAGCTAAACCCCAACGCCAGTAGCTAAACCCCCAACGCCAGCTAGCTAACCCCAACGCCAGTAGCTAAAAACCCCAACGCCAGTAGCTAAACCCCAACGCCAGTAGCTAAACCCCAACGCCAGTAGCTAAACCCCAACGCCAGTAGCTAAACCCCAACGCCAGTAGCTAAACCCCAACGCCAGCAGCTAAACCCCAACGCCAGTAGCTAAACCCCAACGCCAGTAGCTAAACCCCAACGCCAGTAGCTAAAACCCAACGCCAGTAGCTAAACCCCAACGCCAGTAGCTAAACCCCAACGCCAGTAGCTAAACCCCAACGCCAGTAGCTAAACCCCAACGCCAGTAGCTAAACCCCAACGCCAGTAGCTAAACCCCAACGCCAGTAGCTAAACCCCAACGCCAGTAGCTAAACCCCAACGCCAGTAGTTAAACCCCAACGCCAGTAGCTAAACCCCAACGCCAGTAGCTAAACCCCAACGCCAGTAGCTACACCCCAACGCCAGTAGCTAAACCCCAACGCCAGTAGCTAAACCCCAACGCCAGTAGCTAAACCCCAACGCCACTAGCTAAACCCCAACGCCAGTAGCTAAACCCCAACGCCAGTAGCTAAACCCCAACGCCAGTAGCTAAACCCCAACGCCAGTAGCTAAACCCCAACGCCAGTAGCTAAACCCCAACGCCAGTAGCTAAACCCCAACGCCAGTAGCTAAACCCCAACGCCAGTAGCTAAACCCCAACGCCAGTAGCTAAACCCCAACGCCAGCTAAACCCCAACGCCAGTAGCTAAACCCCAACGCCAGTAGCTACACCTCAACGCCAGTACCTACCCGCCAACGTCAGCCGTTAAACCCCAACGCCAGTAGCTAAACCCCAACGCCAGCCGCTAAACCCCAAAGCCAGTAGCTAAATCCCAACGCCAGTAGCTAAACCCCAACGCCAGTAGCTAAACCCCAACGCCAGTAGCTAAACCCCAACGCCAGTAGCTAAACCCCAACGCCTAAACCCCAACGCCAGCAGCCAAACCCCAACGCCAGTAGCTAAACCCCAACGCCAGTAGCTAAACCCCAACGCCAGTAGCTAAACCCCAACGCCAGTAGCTAAACCCCAACGCCAGTAGCTAAACCCCAACGCCAGTAGCTAAACCCCAACGCCAGTTGCTAAACCCCAACGCCAGTAGCTCAACCCCAATGCCAGTAGATAAACCCCAACGCCAGTAGCTAAACCCCGACGCCAGTAGCTAAACCCCAACGCCAGTAGCTAAACCCCAACGCCAGTAGCTAAACCCCAACGCCAGTAGCTAAACCCCAACGCCAGTAGTACTAAACCCCAACGCCAGTAGGTAAACCCCAATGCAAGTAGCGAAACCACAACGCCAGCCGCTAACTCACTCACTCACTGACCGGCGCCGCCGATATCGACGATCCCCGGCCGCTGCTGCCCGTCCGTCCGCTCGGCCCAGCATCGGGGTGGAGGAGCCTCGGCCGCTCGTCAGCCGGCGCTCGGTCGTTGGGTCGATGCCGCCACAGGTCGATTCCCTGGCAGTTTCCAGTCTCCACCGGGGGAGAGAGGGAGGGAGGGAGGGAGGGCGCGGCCCCGGCGCCGGTGGGTGGAGCCAGTCCGAACCTGCAGCGGTGGGTGGGTGGGGCGAGGCCCGTCCTTGCGAGGCACGCCGACAAAATGGCCGCCGAGGCCCCCTGTCACATGACCACAGCAACACTACAAAATGTGGCCGCATATGGCCTACAAAAATGGCTGCCCCTAATGGGAATACAAAGATGGCTGCCGCATCGTCTACAAAAATGGCCGCCATTTGACTACAAAAATGGTCGCTAATGTCCTACAAAAAATGGCCGCAAATAACTACAAAGATGGCCGCCTCCTCTGACCACCGTCAGTAGCGCCATCTCTGGGCGGTTGGTGTCACTACAGCCTCCAGTTTCTAGCACAGCTTCTTATCCTCAGTTCCACTGAGTCTCCCCCATCCCCTTCTAACTATGTGACCCCTGCTCCTCCCCACCCACACCACAGCCCTCTCACCCCCTGACCACCCAGCACCCCCCCCACCACATATCGCCTCGTCCCCAGTGCACCCACCTGCCTTCCTCCGGCCCCAACCCCATCCCTGCCTTGTGTTAACCATCCCCCCGACCTCCCCCTCTCCCACACCGAACGGTCTGTCCTCAGCAGAGGTCTCTCCTTTGTCCCCCTCCGTTCCCACCTCAATGAGTCCTCGCCCCCCAGTGATGACCCTTTTCCCGTCTCCAACGCACCCCCTCCTCGTGGAACCCCCCTCGTGGCCCCCCGGCTTTAGAACGCTTTATTCAAAACTGCTGTTGTGACATCAACCGCCTCAACTTCTCCACTCCCCTGTCTCATTCCAATCTCTCCCCCCCTGAACGTACTGCCACTGACTCACTCTGCAACAACCCAGATTGGGTTCTGAAACCAGCCGACAAGGGAGGTGACATGCCAGTCTGGCACGTCGATCTCTACAAAGCTGAGGCCACGCGCCAACTATCGGACACCTCCACCTACTTACCCCTGGACCATAAGCCCACTGACGAGCACCAGGCCACCATCTTTAGCACCATCACCGACTTCATCAACTCCCACGCCCTGCCCGACCGAGCCTCCAACCTCATCATTCCCCAGCCCCGCACGGCCCGATTTTACCTTCTCCCCAAAATCCACAAACCTGACTGTTTCGGTAGACCTATTCTCTCTGCCGGTTCGTGCCCCACCGAACTCATTTCCACATACCTTGAATCCATCCTGTCCCCCTTGGACAAATCCCTCCTCACCTATGTTCAAGACACCTCAGACACTCTCCATCGTCTCCGCGCATTCCACTCTCTAGGCTCCCACCCCCTCATCTTCTCCATGGACGTCCAGTCACTCTACACCTCCATCCCCCACCAGGATGGTCTCAAAGCCCTCCAGCTCTTCCTCGTCCAGAGAAGCAACCTATACCCGACCAATGACACTCCTCCGCCTAGCGGAGCTGGTCCTTACCGTCAATAACTTCAAGTTTGACTCCTCCCATTTCCTCCAAATACAAGGCGTAGCTATGGGCAAACGCCTGGGCCCCAGCTACGCCTGCCTCTTTGTCGGGTACGTCGAACAATCCTTGTTCAATACGTATCAGGGCCCCATCTCCGACCTCCACCTCCGTTACATTGACGACTGCTTTGGTGCCACCTCCTGCACCCACACACAACTGACTGACATCATCCACTTCACTACTAACTTCCATCCGGCACTCAAATACACCTGGACCATTTCCGACATTTCCCTACCATTCCTTGACCTCACTATCTCCGTTGCAGGTGATAGACTTCTGACCGACATCCACTATAAACCTATTGACTCCCATGGCTATCTGGATTACACTTCTTCCCACCCTGCTTCCTGCACGGACTCCATCCCCCACTCCCAATTGCTCCGGCTACGCCGCATCTGCTCCCAGGAAGAGGCATTCCACGCCAGGGCATCTGAAATGTCCTCGTTCTGGATTAATGATCTGGATGAGGGAATTGAAGGCAATATCTCCAAGTTTGCGGATGACACTAAGCTGGGGGGCAGTGTTAGGTGTGAGGAGGATGCTAGGAGATTGCAAGGTGACTTGGATAGGCTGGGTGAGTGGGCAAATGTTTGGCAGATGCAGTTTAATGTGGATAAATGTGAGGTTATCCATTTTGGTGGCAAAAACGGGAAAGCAGATTATTATCTAAACGGTGGCCGATTGGGAAAGGGGGAGATGCAGCGAGACCTGGGTGTCATGGTACACCAGTCATTGAAGGTAGGCATGCAGGTGCAGCAGGCAGTAAAGAAAGCGAATGGCATGTTGGCTTTCATAGCAAGAGGATTTGAGTATAGGAGCAGGGAGGTTCTACTGCAGTTGTATAGGGTCTTGGTGAGACCACACCTGGAGTATTGCGTGCAGTTTTGGTCTCCAAATCTGAGGAAGGACATTATTGCCGTAGAGGGAGTGCAGAGAAGGTTCACCAGACTGATTCCTGGGATGTCAGGACTGTCTTATGAAGAAAGACTGGATAGACTTGGTTTATACTCTCTAGAATTTAGGAGACTGAGATCTTATAGAAACTTACAAAATTCTTAAGGGGTTGGACAGGCTAGATGCAGGAAGATTGCTCCCGATGTTGGGGAAGTCCAGGACAAGGGGTCACAGCTTAAGGATATGGGGGAAATCCTTTAAAACCGAGATGAGGAGAACTTTTTTCACACAGAGAGAGTGGTGAATCTCTGGAACTCTCTGCCACAGAGGGTAGTTGAGGCCAGTTCATTGGCTATATTTAAGAGGGAGTTAGATGTGGCCCTTGTGGCCAAGGGGATCAGAGGGTATGGAGAGAAGGCAGGTACGGGATACTGAGTTGGATGATCAGCCATGATCATATTAAATGGCGGTGCAGGCTCGAAGGGCCGAATGGCCTACTCCTGCACCTAATTTCTATGTTTCTATGTTCTTTAGGTAACGGGGGTTCCCCTCCTCCACCATAGATGAGGCTTGCACCAGGGTCTCTTCCATACCTCACAACACTGCTCTCTCTTCCCACCCCCCCCCCACTCACAACAAGGGCAGAGTCCCCCTAGTCCTCAAATTTCACCCCACCAGCCGTCACATACAACAAGTTATCCTCCGTCAGTTTCGCCACATCCAACATGACCTCACCACTCGCCACATCTTCCCATCTCCCCCCATGTCTGCCTTCCGCAAAGACCTTGTCAATTCTTCCCTTCCGTACCACCCCCTCCCCGGGCACTTACCGTTGCAACCGCAAGAGATGCAACACTTGTCCCTTCACCTCCCCCCTTGACTCCATTCAAGGACCCAAGCAGTCGTTCCAGGTGCCACAGAGGTTCACCTGCATCTCCTCCAACCTCATCTATTGTATCCGCTGCTCTAGATGTCAGCTGATCTACATCAGTGAGACCAAGCGGAGGCTTGGCGATGGTTTCACCCAACACCTACGCTCAGTCCACATTAACCAACCTGACCTCCCAGTGCCTCAGCACTTCAACCCCTTTCATTCCGTATCCGACCTCTCTATCCTGGGTCTCCTCCATGGCCAAAGCGAGCAACACTGGAAATTGGAGGAACAGCACCTCATATTTCGCTTGGGGAGTCTGCATCCTGCGGGCATGAACATTGAATTCTCCCAGTTTTGTTAGCCCTAGCTGTCTCCTCCCCTTCCTCGGCCCTCGGGCTGTCTCCTCTCATCCCTCAGCCCTCGGGCTCCTCCTCCTCCTTTTTCCTTTCTTCTCGCCACCACCCCCCATCAGCCTGAAGAAGGGTTTCGGCCCGAAACGTTGCCTATTTCCTTCGCTCCATAGATGCTGCTGCACCCGCTGAGTTTCTCCAGCATTTTTGTGTACCTTCTTCTTATCCTCAATTGGACTGTTGGAACTTTGGTTTCCTGTCCTACCCGGCTTGATTTGAGCCACAGAACTTTCGGCACCTGACCACTTTGGACATTGATGTATCTGTGTAGTTTGCTCACTGTAGTTTGTTTTATTTCATTGTATAGTGTAATTACCCAGCTTAATATTGCTATTAGTTTCTTCTTGTTGTATTTGCATTGTTGCCGATGTATTTCTCAAGACACGTTCCCCTGCTGTTCGGCGTGACTGGTCTGTACCTCGTCTGTCCTGCAGCTTTTACGTTGGTCTCCTTGCACACATCGGCATACCTCGGGATGGTCCACAGCCGGAGCGTTGACTACGCCCGCGGGCCCCACCGTCCTGCCCCACAGCCGGGTTGCCCCCGACCACAGCAAGAGCCGCCCTCGACCGTGCTTGTGAATTTCCCGACCCATTGCACCGGCGCGGGGGCTTTGCACTGTCTTCACGTCGACGATGCTAGCAGGGAAGTGCTAGTCGCCCCGGGGCAGTCGCTCCCTTCAGTTTCCCAGGGGGTCGGGACGGGACTCGACCCCCAGGCCCACCAGACCCACTGCAAGCACGGAGACCCACAGCCAACAGTAACTCCAGCCCAACCCTCCTCCAACTCCAGAGGAACCCACTCCCCGATGGGCCGCTACGGCGACAAGTTGCAGTTCGCCCACAGCCCGAGATGAGGGGGCGCAGCTGGTGGGCCTGGGGGTCGGTGTTCCGTTGGTCCTGACGTCTCCGGCCACCCCCCTGGAAAGGAGCAGAGACTGGGAACTGAACCGCCCTTGCCCCCTCCCTCTGCAACTGCAAACAACCCCACTCTCCTGCTCACCTAACCCCCACTCAACCCACCCCCCCCCCCCCCACCTTTCCCCCCCCCCCCCTCCACCTTCCCCCTCCCTCCCCCTTTCCCCCCCAACTCCAGTCCCGTCCCGTCCCCCTGGGAAACTGAAGGGAGCCACTGCCCCGGGGCGTCTGGCACTTACCTGCTGGCATCGCCGACGTGAAGACAGTGCAAAGCACCCGCGCCGCTGCAATGGGTCGGGAGCTGGAGAGGGGAGGGAAGGGGTCTGTAAAGAAGTCTCAACAACACATTGTCTTAACTGTAGCTTTTATTAACTGTTCACATA
Source organism: Leucoraja erinaceus (assembly GCF_028641065.1). NCBI lineage: Eukaryota > Metazoa > Chordata > Chondrichthyes > Rajiformes > Rajidae > Leucoraja > Leucoraja erinaceus. The sequence continues at coordinate 146,616 of NW_026576171.1, read as the reverse complement.
ATTGCTATACTAGCTGTACGTGGTCTGTCACCGGAGCTAGAGAGAGAGACACCAGGGAGGGAACATGCAGTTATACCCCTGATAAGGGGAGTGGTTAAGGGTGGTAAGGTCACTATGTTAAAGGCACATGCACTAGCCATCTACATCCTTCCTCTTGGAACAAAGCAATATAACAGTGACAGGGCGACCACGTCTCATGCGCTACAAGCAGGCATACAATGATTACAGAGCTAAACGAAATCCCCGTATCAAACCGGCGGCTTGACCAGCCTACCAGACCGGGTGCGATGCTCGCCACCTCCTCCCCCTGCAGGAACAAGAGCGGCCGGGGCCGGGGCAGGCGAGCGAACCAGGGAAACAGGGGGAGAGGCGGCAGGAGAAGACACAGGAGCGGGCGGAGACCCAACCGCCGGTGGGGTAGAGGGGGAACGAGGGCTGGGAGGCGGAGACGGTGGCGTAATCAACGGTGAAGGGAGGGATCGGGGCATCCGTGGGACGGCAGGAGCGGAATCCGGCAAGGGAGGGGAGAAGGGAGCAGCAGGCGGAGGTGGAGGCTCGTTAACGAGCAGCAGATGCTGGCGGGAACGGCGGTAAATGACGCCGTCGTGGTCAACCAGGTAGGACCGTGGTGAGCCGGCATCGCCGACCACCGTGGCTAGCTTGTAGTGGCCAGAGGTAGTCTGCATCCGGATGATCTGGCCGGGAAACAGAGGCGGCAGGGGGCGGCAGGACTGGTCGTGGGAGCGCTTCTGCGAGTCGTGCTTGGCGGTGATACGCTCCTGGACCATGGCGGGTGGGAGAACAGAGGGAGCAAGGGCTTGTTGGGCAACAGGGAGGGGGGGGCGAGTTCTGCGAGACAGCAGTCGTTGTGCCGGCGAACCCAGGGCAGGGTCGCGGGAGATGTTGCGGAGATTAAGCAGGGCCAGGTGGAAGTCCGACTTGGACAGCCGACAGTGCTCCAGCAAACCCTTAGCACTGCGGACGGCACGCTCCGCCAGGCCGTTGCTTTGCGGGTACTCAGGGCTGCTGGTAAAATGTTTAAAGTTCCACTGAGAAGCGAAACGCTGGAACTCGGCACTGGTGAACTGGCTGCCGTTGTCAGATTGGAGGCGAGCAGGGGAGCCAAAAGTGGCAAAGTGGCGACGCAGCCTCCCGATGACAGCCGAGGAGGAGAAGGAGTGGAGTTGGTCGACCTCAAACCACTTAGAATAGGAGTCGACGAGGACCAGGAAGTGTTTCCCACGCCACTCGAAAATGTCAGTAGCGACCGCCGTCCAGGGGAGATCGGGGGCAGGTTGTTGCAGCAGCGGCTGACGTTGTTGATGTGGAGCCAGGCTGTTGCAAGAAGGGCAAGCAGAGACCCACTCCCGGATGTCGTTGGCCATGCTGGACTGGCCCTGGGCGCTGGACAGAGTGGCCTCGGCCCCAGGATGACCGTTGTGGGCAGACTGAAAATAGGCAGCCCTCAGTGATTCGGGCACTACGACCTTGTGCCCCTTAACCACCACGCCGTCGTGCAGGACGAGCTCATCGCGGACCAGGAAGTATGGGACTACACTGGCCGGCAAGGAGGAGCGGCGATCAGGCCAACCCTGGATGATGATGTCGGACAGTAGCTGCAGGGCAGGATCCTTGGCAGTGTGTGAAACGAGGGACTGCATCTGCTTTGAAGGCACAAAGTTGACATTAAGTACCATTAGGTCCGACGACTCGTATGGGTGGCGGGCAGAGGATGGCAGAGGGGCGCGGGACAGTGTGTCGGCAACGAACATGTCCTTGCCTTTACGGTATACGATGGTGAAAGTAAACCGTTGCAGCTGCAACATCATACGCTGCAGCCTGGAGGAAGCAGCGTGGATCGGCTTGTTAAGAATGGTTACTAGCGGCTGGTGATCGGTCTCAATCGTGAAGGTGTTGCCCAGAATGTAGTCCTTGAACCTCGAGCAAGCAAACACCACAGCAAGGAGTTCCTTTTCAATTTGAGCGTAGCGCTGCTCGGCAGGGGTCATGGTGCGGGACGCATAGGACACAGGCATCTGCCGGCCGTCGTGGAGCTGCAGGCAAGCGGCGCCGAGACCAAACTTGGAAGCGTCACAGGTGAGAACAATGGGGTGCTGCAGGTCAAAAAACTTGAGGGTGGGGGTGCAGACCAGCCGGGACTTCAGGACGTCAAAGGCGCGTTGGTGTTGTGGGAACCAAGCCCAGGCAGTGTCCTTTTTAATGAGCTCCCTCAGGGGCGCACTCAGTTCGCTGAGGTCAGGGATAAACTTCCCCAGGTAGTTCACCATGCCCAGGAAACGCTGCAGAGCGGGCACATCGGTAGGAGGGGACATTCCAGAGACGGCAGCAGTTTTCTCCGGGTCGGGCTTCAGCCCCGAGGCGGTAAAAACATGGCCCACGTAAGTGACTTCTTTAACGCGGAATCGGCATTTCTTCGGGTTGAGTTTCAGATTGATGTCCCGGGCCCGATCCAGGACTTTACGGAGGTTCAGGTCGTGTTCAGCCACGTCCTTGCCATAGACCAGGATGTCGTCAACGATGATGGCACACGGCAGACCGGCGAACAGCTGCTCCATGGTCCGCTGGAACACCTCACTGGCAGAGTTAATGCCGAATGGCATGCGCAGAAATCGAAACCTTCCGAAAGGCGTGCTGAAAGTCGTCAGGTAGGAAGAACGTTCATCTAACGGTATCTGCCAGAAAGAGCTCTTGGCATCGAGGACCGAAAAAACAGTGGCCGGGCCAACCTGTGCGGCGACGTCCTCTACTGTGCGCATCGGGTAGTGCGGGCGTTTGATGGCCAGGTTCAGGTCTTTAGGGTTGATACAAATGCGAATCTCGGATTTGTCCTTCTTCGCCGCCACCACCATGGTGGAGACCCACCGGGTGGGCTCGCTCACCTCTTTCAGGATGCCCTTGGAGACCATGTTCAGTAACGCAGACTTCACCTTGTCCTTCATGGCGAAGGAGACGCGGTGTGGCGGGCGGACCACAGGCTCTATGCTGGAGTCGACAGCAATCTTGTAGCAGCTGGGCAGCTTGCCCAGCCTGTCATCAAAACGGTCAGGGTATTCACGCAGGGGGTCCATGAGGGTCTGCACCTGATGGATGTCATGGTGAAAGGAGACCAAACCGAGGTCCTGGCACGCTCGGGCGCCCAACAGGGTCACGTTGTCGGAATCTAGTAGGTGGAAAGTGAGGGGCCGAGAGGCCTCCAGGACCTTGCAGTGCAGAGTTGTCTTTCCCACAGGAATGAGTACGGCTCCCCCATATGCATGCAGGCGGGAGTGGGCAGCAGACACTTTCTCACCAGACCTTATCTTATGAAACAGGCTTGTTGACATAACATTCGTAAAAGCGCCTGTGTCTAACTTAGCTGAGAAGGTCGTACCATTGACGGTCACACGGACAGAAGGGTTTGCAACCAAAGCATGAGAGTCTAGAAGCGAAAACACGCTGGCCTCCCCTTCGGAGGAACTGATATCAGAGAGGGTGAGATCATCAGGCAGGTGCTCTGAGCCAGGCACACTATCAGCTTGAGCAAGGTTGACCGGCACTCTCCGAAAAGGGGGGGGGCTTGATTCCCGCGGGCTCGGCAGGCTGCAGAAAAATGATTTAGCTTTCTGCAGAAATTGCAGGTCTTCCCCAGGGCAGGGCACACGTTGAATTGATGGGTAGCAAAGTTGCAGTTGGGGCAGCGGCGGGCGACGCCGGACTTGGGTGGGGGTGGACCCTGTTGCCGCCGCGGGGCAACGTTTCTTGGCCGGCCGGTGGCAGAGGCTAAGTCGACATGAGTGTCCTCGGGTGGCAGGGTAGAGGCGACAGCCTCAGCCATGAGTGCGGCGTGTAGAGCCTCATCCAGAGAAAGTTCGGGCTTTCTGAGAAGTTCTGCTCTCAGTTTAGCATCGCGGAGGCCGTATACAAGGATATCACGAGTCACCTGTTCGGGGGTCAGGGCATCAAGGCGGCAGCGCCGAGCCAGGTGCCTCAACGCGGCGATGTAGTTAGTGACGGACTCGTCAGCGCTCTGCCGACGGCCAAACATTTTGAAACGCTCCAAAATAGAGTTGGTGGGAACATCACACAGGGCAGTGAACTTAGCAATGAGACATACCGGGTCGAGGGCACTCTCACCAGCAGCATACACAAACGACTCGGACCGTTCCAGGGCGTCGGGACCGGCCAAGTTGAGGAGCAGAGATGCACGCGTCTCAGCGGTGGCAGCAGGGTGGGCGATGGTCACATAATGCTGAAAATCACGTCGGAAGACATCCCAGCGATGGGCAATGTCCCCATCAAATACAAGCGGATCGGGCTTGCGGCACGAGTTGGCCATGGCACGAGGGAAGGAAACAGGATAAGGGTACTGGGTATAAAATAAAAGAAAACCGGCAAACAGGAGGCGCAGGGTCTCACAGCTGAGACACCATGTAAAGAAGTCTCAACAACACATTGTCTTAACTGTAGCTTTTATTAACTGTTCACATAATTGCTATACTAGCTGTACGTGGTCTGTCACCGGAGCTAGAGAGAGAGACACCAGGGAGGGAACATGCAGTTATACCCCTGATAAGGGGAGTGGTTAAGGGTGGTAAGGTCACTATGTTAAAGGCACATGCACTAGCCATCTACAGGGTCACACTCAGCGGGGAAGCAGAGGGGTGTAGGTGGGGGTGGTGACAGATAAGGCCAACAATGAGTGAAGAAAGACAGAAACACCGACGTGCAAAGGAGACCTACAACATGATCTCTCTCGTGTGGCAGGTGATTGTCGCTGGGAAACTGAAGGGAGCGACAATCTGCTGCTGCCTGCTCGCTGAGTTAAAGAGACTCACGACACACCAATGTAAACACTCGGGCCACTACGTTCTTACAACGAGTTAAAATGTTTCAATTCTTAACCATAAGAGTAAAATTGACGTGGAAAATTTTAAACATGTTTGATTTTTTGCAAGAGTTGACAAGTTTCACGAGTACCTGCCGTTAGCGCCACGAGTCTCTAATTTGCGTTCACGAGTTACGTACGTTAATCGTACGTTATTACCACGTGTTTTAACTCGGGGCACCTCTTGTGTCAACTCGCAACGTGAGATATATATCAGCTTATGTTGCATTACTCTCTACGCGTTGTAATTTCATGGTCTCTGTGAGCGACATACATGCTCACCTAATTAGCCAAATAAGTCCTCCACCAGATAACATAATTGTCCCCAACTAACGATGGATTTATCCGGGCAGAGTGCCCCACAAACCTTGCAACATCGCAGTAACTTGTATTATATCAATCCTAATTGGCCTGACCACCGCCTGAAATGTCTCCACTTCCGGTTCCGCTGATACTTTCTGACGTGCTTTTACATTTATATTTCGCACAATTTATACGAGGACAACTCGCCACTGAAGGATTCCACCATTTTTATCCCAGCTCCGATGTACAGATTATTACTTTGATGTGCCACTTGCATTACGAATTGGCAGGCGTAGGTGAGTTGGCACTGTAGCCACTGAATGCAGGTTATGGCCGCTTTGCAGAACGCGATCGAGCGTTTTTAATAGATGTTAATTAGTTTTGTTAGTACAGCTTTTTAGAAACATAGAAACATAGAAAATAGGTGCAGGAGGAGGCCATTCGGCCCTTCGAGCCAGCACCACCATTCATTGAGATCATGGCTGATCGTCCCCTATCAATAAGCCGTGCCTGCCTTTTCCCCATATCCCTTGACTCCACCAGCCTCTAGAGCTCTATCTAACTCTCTCTTAAATCCATCCAGTGATTTGGCCTCCACTGCCCATAAATTCACAACTCTCTGGGTGAAATTTTGTTTTTCTCACCTCAGTCTTAAATGACCTCCCCTTTATTCTAAGACTGTGGCCCCTGGTTCTGGACTCACCCAACATTGGGAATTTATTTCCTGCATGTAGCTTGTCCAGTTCTTTTATAATTTTATATGTTTCTATACGATACCCTCCTCATCCATCTAAACTCCAGTGAATACAAGCCTAGTCTTTTCAATCTTACCTCATATGACAGTCCCGCCATCCCAGGGAACAATCTCGTGAACCTACGCTGCACTGCCTCAATCACAAGGATGTCCTTCCTCAAATTCGGAGACCAAAACTGTACACAATACTATAGATGTGGTCTCACCAGAGCCCTATACAACTGCAGAATAACCTCTGTATTCCTATACTGAAATCTTCGTGTTATGAAGGCCAACATTCCATTAGCTTTCTTCACTGCCTGCTGTACCTGTAAGCCAACTTTAAGTGACCGGTGTACAAGGACAGCCAGGTCTCGCTGCACTTCCCCCTTACCTAACCTAACCCCATTTTGTTTATTTCAGTCTGTGCTTTCCTTTCTCCTTGCAATTAATGTAACGGCAATCGTGATCCTATCCCGAGGAAAATGTGGTCTCTCCAAATGTATCACTCGCTAGCTACCTTGTTGGAATGGCAGCAGCGGGTTTCATGATGGTTATCATTGCTAATATTGTGAGACAGATTACCAGTATATATTATTATGCCCGTTTCTTGCTCATAACTCCGGTATGTTCTCTGACCATCGTTTTTACAGTTGCAAGCACCGATTTTTCAGTTTGGCCTGCAGTTGCTTTTACCTTCGATAGATATGTTGCTATCTGTTTCCCAAATATGCGGGGAAAATATTATACTGCGAGAACAGCGACCAACGTGATAGTAACAGTGATGATAGTGAGCTGTGCGAGCTGCATTCCTTTTTTATTTTGAAGCGGTGCCTATTGTTATCATTGATTCTGTGCCTTGGCTTTGCGTCAAAACGCCTGAATACTTCACTTCTCCCCTCTGGAAGGGCACTAGTTGTTTGACAGTCTAGTAACACCATTGTTACCAATATTTCATTCTTCTGTTTAATGGTTTAACCGTTAGGCACGTCATTGCGGCAAATAAGGTCCGGAAGGCGCTCCGGGGTACCAGTGAGAATCAGAAAGATTCAGAGGTGGAGAACCGGAGAAAATCAATGATTCTCCTGTTCGCTCTATCAGCGAATTTCATATTATTGTGGATGCCCTATGTTATACACTCAATGAACTGGCAGGCGGTGAATGTTACCTATGCAGACAAATATTTGAATAGTCCGATATATACATTTCAACAATGTGGATTTATGCTACAGTTTCTCAGTACCTGCACCAACACCTGCATCTATGGACTCACAAAAAAGAAATTTAGAAAGCTGAAAAATGGAGTGAAGTATATGTTTACATTAAATGGGAAGGGATGTAAATAATGGGATGCAATTTAGTTGTATACTCTTCACAGTTTCAGACTATAAAACCTTGGACAAACCTAGGAACTGACACATCGCCACACGATATTGATGCCTAACATTATGCCAAATAAACGAATTCCTTCTTCCTGCAAATTATCTATAGGGGGGTTGCACGTAAGGTCACTGGGTCATAGGGTCATAGGGCTTGACGCGCGGAGCCGCTCAATCCATCTGGAGGACATCCGTAACTTCCGGTATATGTTATTAATGCAAGAAACGCGTACTTTCCTACCTGTTAAAACCCGCCAAAATGTTGAATTTTTGCGCTGTAAAAAATTGTGGAAGTCGGGGGTAAGCGTGAGAGACGTTTTTTCTTGATTTCTTTGGTATCTAAAAAGTCTCCGAAGTGATAAGTCTGGCTGTAAAATTTGCTTCAGAGGCGTTTTCTTTTGGTATGTAAAAACCCACTTGAGAACCATGGGCGATTTTAAAATTTTACAGCCAGATTTATCACCTGAAACTTTTTAGATGCCTAAGGAATCAAGAAAAAACACAAATAATGTCTTAGTTGATGAAATTCAATGAGCAAACGGCCAATGTTCGCCAAGCACTTTGGCTGTTGTTGGCCCTTCAGCTCTCGCTTCTATCTACCGTCATTTCTCCTCACTTTTGAAATTCTGAAAGGCGAAATGTCTCTCACGCTTAACCCGATTTCCATAATTATTTACAGCGCAAAAATTGACAATTTCAGCGGGTTTTAACGGGCCCGCTACGCTGGAAACAATGGTAATTGCCTACCTGCAGTTCACCACGTGTACTCCATTTGGAGTAGTGTAGCAACAGTACGGGTCATGGGTCGTGAGCCGACTGCCGTGAAACCTCCCTATATTCCACCATACCATGCACATAGAAATGCCCAAGTAAACGCGTTTTAAAAGACGATAGCGTGTCTGTTTACATCTCCACTCCAGGCAGCCCGCTCCACTCACCGTGTAAAGACGTTCTCCGGCACATTTGCTTAATACATTCCTCTTCTGATTCTTAATGATATGTCCTCTAGTTTTTGACATTTCTACACTGGGATACGGATTCTGGCTATCGATACTCATATAAGTTTACAAACGTCAGATGTTGATATTGAGGGAGCGCAGCTTTGGTTCGGCAGGTTAATTCCCGGGATGGCGGGACTGTCATATGTAGAGTCAATAGTCAAGAGTGTTTTATTGTCACATGTCCCAGATGGGACAATGAAATTATTACTTGCTGCAGCGCAACAGAACGTGTGAATATGTAAACGTTGTATATAACGGGGGAAGAGAAAAAAAGGAAAGCGTTCAATAAATTAAATATCGTGTTTTAATAATATTTTATTTTGCAGAGCTTATTCGTCGCTGTGTTTAATAGCCTGATGGCTGTAGGGAAGAAGCGGTTCCTGAACCTGGACGTTACAGTTTTCAGGCTCCTGGCCATTCTTCCAGATGGCAATGGTGAGATGAGTGGCTGGCGAGGATGGTGTGGGTCCTTGATGATGTTGGCCGCCTATTTGAGGCAGCAACTACGATAGATCCCTTCGACGGTGGGGAGGTCAAATCCGGTGATGGACTGGGCAGTGGTCACAACTTTTGGTAGTCTTTTTCGCTCCTGGACTTTCAAGTTGCCGAACCTGGCCACGATGGAATCAGTCAGAATGCTCTCCACGGTGCACAGAAGTCTAGGATATAGAATGGAGCGTCTGGGATTGTATACTCTGCAATGTAGAAGGATGATAGGATATCTAATTGGAACATATAAGATCATTAAAGGGTAGGACACATTAGAGGCAGGAAACATGTCCCCGATGTTGGGGGAGTCCAGAACCATGGGCCACAGTTTAAGAATAAGCAGTGACCATTTAGAACGGAGAGGAGGGAAAACTTTTTTTTTTACACAGCGAATTGTGAATCTGTGTCTCTGAAGGCGGTGGAGGCCAGTTCTCTAGATGCTTTCAAGAGAGAGTTAGATAGAGTTCTTAAACGATAGCGGAGTCTGTCGATATGGGGGGGGGGGGGGGGGGGGGGGGAGAAACGGGGTATTGATTGTGGATGATCAGCCATGAATGGCAGAGCAGGCGCGAAAGGCCGAATGGCCTCCTCCTGCACCTATTGTCTATTGTCTATATCCACTGAGCATTGGACCCTCATAGAAAACGATCCAATTATGTACGAGATTTCCCTACTCCCTAATCCTGGCAGTATCCAGTTGACATTGTTCTGATCTTTTGCGAAAGCCTCCCTTTGGGAGGTATACTACATACTCCGGAAGGCAGAACACTGGCAGTCAAGAGCCTATTGTCAGAGTTAAAATAATTAAACTTCCTCGATAATTGTAACAAATATAGTAGCAACTTAAGTAATGACGATGCAACTGTTCCATTGCTCAATTTGGTATGCAACGACGATTTTACTTGGGGAGTGATTGCGTTAAATCGGGCATCTATTCCGGACAACATAATGATCAGCAGTTTCCCCTCTGTGCTCAGAAAAGAATTGCGTATTAAGCGAAACGCAGATGATTCCGGGGGCATAGTGAACCAAAAAAGGGCGCAGAAACTTAGTAAAATCGATTAACCTGTTGTTCGCCCTATCAGCAAATGTTATATTACTGTAGGTGCTCTGTGTTAAATATTCTACGGATTCTCAATCGGTGCATTTCATTTCCGCAGCAAAATATACAAATACTGCGCGCGTGCGCACACACACACACACACACACACACACATATATCGTATAGATTAATCGCTTATGAAAATCCTCCGTTAATGTCAGACTCCCATTTGAATCAATTTCTTGCAGTGAAAGCTGCTTAGGAATGTTGGCTGTGTCATCCGTTAATGTTATGTTTAAGATCAAGTGTGTTTATTGTCATGTGTCCCTGATAGGACAATGAAATTCTTGCTTTGCTTCAGCACACAGAACATAGTAGGCATTTACTACAAAACAGGTCAGTGTGTCCATGATTGCCTTGCGAAGCACTTGCTCCCACTTTACTGGACTGATCCTGTGATTTCAGTTGCTGATCATTTTAATTCACAATGCCACCGCAGGGTGACAATTCTATCTATGACCTTTTTGAAAGTGGAAACCTGGTAAGGAGGAGGGGCAAGCCAAATCGTGGCCAGCAATCGCTGAACTATTTTCATCAGCCGACCCCCCACCTCCACACCCCATCCCCCAAGCTTTGTCATTTCCCTTCTCTCTACCAGCCCCCCCCCCCCCCCCCCCCACACACACACACGCACACATACACAATCGGTAGCAATGTTACAAAATTTTGAGATTTTAAAAATCAAGTCTGCAATTTATCCCATCAGATAAAGCATAACAATAAGTTTAATTTGACACCAAATTCACTTTCATATCTCAAGTATTAAAAAAGTTATGGTCATTTTCATACTCGGAAATTAGCATCTTGTTCCCTATTGATTTTCAATGGACATTACAAAAAAGCTGTGATCTTGGATAGTCAAAAGCCCATTTCTTAAGGAAAGATTAACATTTTTAAATAGCCTAAGTGTCCAAAGATTATTCACAAATAATTCACAATATAACATGATTTTTATATCTAATTTACATTAATTTATAGGCCAAATGGAAGGAATTTAGTGTTCAATTGCTGTAAATAAATGCCCATTTAAATCGGCTTTCTAGTGGGTTCCTGTGAACGCGCTGGTTTAGAACGTTCGCATCGCGCTGGATTAGTGCCCTCAAATGCCGAGAAAAATACTGCGGGATATAAAAAGCCCAAAATGAACTACTCGCTATAGATAACCTGATATACAGGGTTATATATATGCCCCATTTAATGTAAAAATAAGGTACATACCTTTAATTGTTTGCTTTATAAAACCCTGGGGCTGCGAGAGGTTGCGAAATGAGAGAGTAATTTTAAAACTATTATAACTATATTATCGAGGCCTATAAAACTAATAATACCTTTTGCGACCGGGTCTTGCAGCGATTTTTCGTTAATGATTTACTAGGCTGAACATCTGCGATTAGAACAGCCTAGTAAAAATCGCGTTTTAAACCCGCCCCCTCCAAACAGCGCCAAAATCGCGGACATGGCTGTGGGCGGATTCCCAATGACGATTCAGGTAGGTTTTGTAACATACCTACAATCGGACTGAAGAAGGATCGGGACGGGAGTGCATATTGAAACACAAACTGCACAGAATCACAAAGCGTTACAGCATAGAAACAGGCTTTTCGGCAAATTTCTATGGATGGTCCTTAGTTGCACGAAGGACTTTGGGGTTTCCTTCCAGTATAGTGGTAAATTTATTCATTCTACTTTCTCGTATTATATATTATCTTGTGTGCATTGTGTTTACAAATAAGCTGCAGCCAGTCAGAATTTCATTGTTCCGTTGTTGGCAAATATGACAATCAAGCCCCTGTCCCACTTAGGAAACCTGAACGGAAACCTCAGGAGCATTTGCGCCCCACCCAAGGTTTCCGTGCAGTTCCCGGTGGTTGCAGGTGGTTGCCGGTAGTGGAAGTAGGTAGGGAGACTGAGAAAACCCTCCGGGAACCGCACGGAAAATTTGGGGCGCAAAGTCTCCAGAGCTTTCCGTTCAGGTTTCCTAAGTGGGACAGGGGCTTTAGACACTCGTGACTCACTCTTGAACACGTTATGCAGAGAAAATTGCCTCAATGAGTTAGATACAGTTAAAGGTAGGTAAAAATGCTGGAGAAATTCAGCGGGTGCGGCAGCATCTAAGGAGCGAAGGAAATAGGGAACGTTTCGGGCCAAAACCCTTCTTCAGACTGTCTGAAAAAGGGTTTCGGCCCGAAACGTTGCCTATTTCCTTCGCTCCATTGATGCTGCCGCACCCACTGAGTTTCTCCAGCATTTTTGTGTACCTTCGATTTTCCAGCGTCTGCAGTTCCTTCTTTAACATTTTAGATACAATTTGCCCCGTATGCTTCGTTGCCTTGGTTAAAATATCACTGGCTACTCACTTTACCCGTGTCCCCCGTGAATTTCGAGACATCTAAAAGATAATCCTTCTCTAAGACCGCCGCCAACCGAAAGTGCCGGTTCCATTAGGGATCAATATCTCCCAATAACCCATGCATTAAAACTCGGTTAACTTCTACTATAACATGTCCTGATTATTGTAACCCTTCCTTCAAGTGGCTCACCAGACTTGCACAACGTCGGCTAATTGTAGTCTTTGCAACATCCGGAACAGGTAGAAGGTGATATCCTAATAATTGTACTCTCATACCCAGCGTATAGAACCATAGAAACATAGAAAATTGGTGCAGTAGGCCATTCGCCCCTTCGAGCCTGCACCGCCATTCAATATGATCATGGCTGATCATCCAACTCAGTATCCTGTACCTACCTTCTCTCCATACCCCCTGATCCCTTTAGCCACAAGGGCCACATCTAAAATATCCCTCTTAAATATAGCCAATGAACTGGCCTCAACCACCTGTGGCAGAGAATTTCACAGATTCACCACTCTTTGTGTGAAAAATGTTTTTCTCATCTCGGTCCAAAAAGACTTCCCCCTCGTCCTTAAACTGTGAGTCCCTTGTTCTGGACTTCCCCGACATCGGGAACAATTTTCCTGCATCTAGCCTGTCCAACCCCTTAAGAATTGTGTAAGTTTCTATAAGATCCCCCCTCAATCTTCGTATTCTAGCGAGTACAAGCCGAGTCTCTTCAGTCTTTCTTCATATGAAAGTCCTGACATCCCAGGAATCAGTCTGGTGTACTCCCTCTTTCCTCAGATTAGGAGACCAAGACTGTACGCATCTGTAGCCTTGGGTATCAGCGTTCTATGTTGTTAGGTATGCCCCTAAAATTAGTTTTATGTTCCCTGCCCCGGTTAATTTAGCAAAATGAAACACTTTGTCGTATGTAAGGACTTCGGTAAAGCTTTTGACAAGGTTCCTCGTGGTAGGCTGCTCTGGAAGGTTACATGCCATGGGATCCAATGAAAGTTAGCTGAATGGAAAGAAAATTGCCTTCGTGGAAGGAAGCAGAGTGTGATTGTGAAAGGTTGCTTCTCGGACTGGAGGTCTGTGACTAGTGGTGTGACTCAGGTTTTGGTGTTGGGTCCGTACTGTTTGTCATCTATGTCAATAATTTGAATGAGAACATACACGGCAAGATTAGCAAATTTGCAGATGATACAACATTGCGTGGTTTTGTAGCTAGTGAAGATGGTTGTGGAAATTTGCAGCAGGATCTCGATCAATTGGTCAAGAGATGGTTGATGGAATTCAATGCAGAAAACCTTGAGGTGTTACATTTTGTGTAGTCTAACATGGGCAGGACTAAAGAGTGAACGGTGGAGCTCCGGGTGGTGTTGCTGAGCAGAGGGATCTAGGAGTGCAGGTACATGGTTCCCTGGAGTTTGAGTCGCAGGTAGATCAGGCAGTCAAAATGGCTTTTGGCGCATTGGCCTTCATCAGAGTATTGAGTATAGAAGTTGGGATGTCATGCTGCATTTGAATAAGACGTTTAATGAGGCCACATTTAGAGTATTGTGTTCAGTTCTGGGCACTGTGTTACAGGGAAAATGTTGTCAAATTGAGAAGATTTATGACGATGTTGCCAGCACTAGAGGGTCTGGCTTGTTGAGTGTGCTGGGACTCAATTCGTTGGAGCGAAGTAGGATGAGGGGTGATCTTATAGAGGTGTACACAATCAGAAGAGGAATAGGTTGGGTAGATGCACAAACTGCTTTGCCCAGAGTAGGTGAATCGAGGACCAGAGGACATAGGAACAGATTTAATAGGAGTCTGCGGGGTAAGTTTTTAGAAACATAGAACATAGGTACAGGAGGAGGTCATTTGTCCCTTCGAACCAGCATCGCCATTCATTGTGATCATGGCTGATCATCCACAATCAGTAACCCGTGCCTGCCTTCTCCCTTTGATTCCGCTTGCCCCCTACAGCTCTATCTAACTCTCTTTTAAATTCATCCAGTGAATTGGCCTCTACTGCCTTCGGTGGCAGAGAATTTCACAAATTCACAACTCTCTGGGTGAAAAAGTGTTTTCTCATCTCAGTTTTAAATCGCCTCCCCTTTATTCCTAGAATGTAGCCCCTGGTTCTGGACTCCCTCATCACTGGGAACATTTTTCCTGCATCTAGCTTGTCCAGTCCTTTTTATAATTTTATGTTTATATAAGACCCCCCTCATCCTTCTAAACTCCAGTGAATACAAGCCCGCTATTTCTGATCTGTTCTAATATGATGGACCCGCCATCCCGGGGATTAACCACGTGAACCTGCACTGCGCTGCACTGCATCAATAGCAAGGATGACCTTCCTCAAATTAGGGATTTAACAATCAGTTTGACTGTATACAAATAGAACAGGTTTGGAGGGATATGGACCAAATGCTGGCTGGTGGGACTAGTGTACTGTAGCTGGGACATGTTGGCCGGTGTTGGCATGTTTGAAGGGCCTGTTTCCACTCTGTATCACTCTATGATTTAATGACTCTATGACTTTGCACACGTGCGCGGTCCACTCCAACTGAAATCCTTGGCCTCAGTATCGCATTTGATCAGTCTGAAGAAGGATTTTGGCCCGAAACGTTGCCTATTTCCTTCGCTCCATAGATGCTGCCTCACCTGCTGAGTATCTCCAGCATTTTTGTCTACCATCGCAGTTGATAGGTTGGATTGCTGCAATAATTGATAATCCTCTTCATTAGCCACTGGTCCACAAATTCTGGTTATAGGTATATCTGAATATTCGGATGATAATGTCGAAACCTTAATGGAGAATCTTAACATACGCTACCAGCAGTTGGCTATTTTTGTCTGTTTATTTGGAGATTTCTATTGTGCATCCATCAGGGTGGAATCACCGGCACTCTCCCGAGTCCACATTTACTCGGTAGACAAACTAATTGGAATAAGGAACAAAACCGCATATTGGATGCAATTGTAAATCACGTTTGAAATACAATGACCTGCACAGATGGAGCTACACCAAATTTGCAGTGTGAACGGGTTAATGTGACTTGAACATGGAAATGGAGTGCTTGGTTATCTGGAGATAAAATGAGCCGGAGACACAATTGCAATGAACTGTGTCTTGTATGTGTGCATATCAAAGTTGCATGGTTGCATGCACCCGGAAGTGGTAGTGCATGTCGGAACAAACGATGTCGGAAAGAAGGGGATGAATATTCTGCAGCGTGACTTTAGAGAACTCGGAAAAATGCTGAAAAGCAGGACCTCCAGGGTTGTTATCTCCGGTTTGCTTCCAGTTCCTCGTGCTGGCGAGAGCAGGAACAGGGAGATATGGGACCTGAACGTGTGGCTGAGGAACTGGTGCATGGGGCAGGGATTTAGATTCTTAGATCACTGGGATCTGTTTTGGGGTAAGGGGGAACTGTACAAAACGGACGGATTCCATCTTAACAGGTGTGGGACCAGCATTTTGGCAGGCAGGTTTGCCACTGCTACATGGGTGGTTTAAAACTGAATAAGGGGGGGGTGGGGTGTCGAATGGGATAGTGGAGGATGGAGTTAAAGGGAAAGGGTTTCTTAAATGTGTGAGCATAGAGACAGAGGGGTGTAAAATGAGGGTAGAAGCAATAGGTAGCAAGGTGAAAAGTAAAAGTGGCAGGCCGGAAAATCCAGGGCAAAAATCAAAAAGGGCCACTTTTCAGCATAATAGTATAAGGGGTAAGAGTGTTGTAAAAAAAGCCTGAAGGCTTTGTGTCTCAATGCAAGGAGCATTCATAATACGGTGGATGAGTTGAATGTACAGATAGCTATTAATGACTGTGATATAGTTGGGATCACGGAGACATGGCTCCAGGGTGACCAAGGCTGGGAGCTGAACATCCAGGGATATTCAATATTTAGGAGGGATAGACAGAAAGGGAAAGGAGGTGGGGTAGCGTTGCTGGTTAGAGAGCAGATTAACGCAATAGAAAGGAAGGACATTAGCTTTGAGGATGTGGAATCGATATAGGTAGAGCTGCGAAACACTAAGGGGCAGAAAACGCTAGTGGGAGTTGTGTACAGGCCACCTAACAGTAGTAGTGGAGTTGGGGATGGCATCAAACAGGAAATTAGAAATGCGTGCAATAAAGGTAAAACAGTTATAATGGGTGACTTCAATCTACATATAGATTGGGTGAATCAAATTGGCAAGGGTGCTGAGGAAGAGGATTTCTTGGAATCTATGCAGGATAGTTTTCTAAACCAACATGTAGAGGAACCAACGAGAGAGCAGGCTATTCTAGACTGGGTATTGAGTAATGAGGAAGGGTTAGTTAGCATTCTTGTTGTGCGTGGCCCCTTGGGCAAGAGTGACCATAATATGGTTGAGTTCTTCACTAGGATGGAGAGTGACATCGTTAATTCAGAAACAAGTCCTGAACTTAAAGAAAGGTAACTTTGAGGGTATGAGACGTGAATTGGCCAAGATAGACTGGCGATTGATTCTTAATGGGTTGACGGTGGATATGCAATGGAAGGCATTTAAAGACTGCATGGATGAACTACAACAATTGTTCCTCCCAGTTTGGCAAAAAAATAAATCAGGGAATGTAGTGCATCCGTGGATAACAAGGGAAATCAGGGATAGTATCAAAATAAAAGATGAAGCGTACAAATTAGCCAGAAAAAGCAGCCTACCAGAGGACTGGGAGAAATTCAGAGAACAGCAGAGGAGGACAAAGGGCTTAATTAGGAAAGGGAAAATAAATTATGAAAGAAAACTGGCAGGGAACATAAAAACTGACTGCAAAAGCTTTTATAGATATGTGAAGAGAAAAAGATTAGTTAAAACAAATGTAGGTCCCTTGCAGTCAGAAAGGGGTGAATTGATCTTGGGGTACACGGACATGGCAGACCAATTGAATAACTACTTTGGTTCTGTCTTCACTAAGGAAGACATAAAAAATCTGCCGGAAATAGCAGGGGACCGGGGGTAAAATGAGATGGAGGAACTGAGTGAAATCCAGGTTAGCCGGGAAGTGGTGTTAGGTAAATTGAATGGATTAAAGGCCAATAAATCCCCAGGGCCAGATAGACTGCATCCCAGAGTACTTAAGGAAGTAGCCCCAGAAATAGTGGATGCATTAGTAATAATTTTTCAAAACTCTTTAGATTCTGGAGTAGTTTCTGAGGATTGGAGGGTAGCTAATGTAACACCACTTTTTAAAAAGGGAGGGAGAGAGAAAACGGGGAATTACAGACCAGTTGGTCTAACGTCGGTAGTGGGGAAACTGCTAGAATCAGTTATTAAAGATGGGATAGCAGCACATTTGGAAAGTGGTGAAATCATTGGACAAAGTCAGCATGGATTTATGAAGGGTAAATCATGTCTGACGAATCTCATAGAATTTTTCGAGGATGTAACTAGTAGCGTGGATAAGGAAGAACCAGTGGATATGTTATATCTGGACTTTAAGAAGGCTTTCGACAAGGTCCCACATAGGAGATTAGTATACAAACTTAAAGCACACGGTATTGGGGGTTCAGTATTGATGTGGATAGAGAACTGGTTGGCAGACAGGATGCAAAGAGTAGGAGTAAACGGGTCCTTTTCACAATGGCAGGCAGTAACTAGTGGGGTACTGCAAGGCTCAGTTCTGGGATCCCAGCTATTTACGATATATATTAATGATTTGGACAAGGGAATTGAATGCAACATCTCCAAGTTTGCGGATGACACGAAGCTGGGGGGCAGTGTTAGCTGTGAGGAGGATGCTAGGAGGCTGCAAGGTGACTTGGATAGGCTGGGTGAGTGGGCAAATGCATGGCAGATGCAGTATAATGTGGATAAATGTGAGGTTAAAGTAGATTATTATCTGAATGGTGGCCGATTAGGAAAGGGGGAGATGCAATGAGATGGTACACCAGTCATTAAAAGTAGGCATGCAGGTGCAACAGGCAGTGTAGAAGGCGAATGGTATGTTGGCATTCATAGCAAAAGGATTTGAGTATAGGAGCAGGGAGGTTCTACTGCAGTTGTACAGGGTCTTGGTGAGACCACACCTGGAGTATTGCGTACAGTTTTGGTCTCCTAATCTGAGGAAAGACTTTCTTGCCATAGAGGGAGTACCGAGAAGGTTCACCAGACTGATTCCTGGGATGTCAGGACTTTCATATGAAGAAAGACTGGATAGACTCGGTTTGTACTCGCTAGAATTTAGAAGATTGAGGGGGGATCTTATAGAAACTTACAAAATTCTTAAGGGGTTGGACAGGCTAGATGCAGGAAGATTGTTCCCGATGTTGGGAAAGCCCAGAACAAGAAGTCACAGTTTAAGCATAAGGGGGAAATCTTTTAGGACCGAGATGAGGAAAACTTTTTTCACACTGAGTGTGGTGAATCTCTGGAATTCTCTGCCGCAGAAGGTAGTTGAGGCCAGTACATTGGCTATATTTAAGAGGGAGTTAGATGTGGCCCTTGTGGCTAAAGGGATCAGGTGGTATGGAGAGAAGGCAGGTACAGGATACTGAGTTGGATGATCAGCCATGATCATATTGAATGGCGGTGCAGGCTCGAAGGACCGAATGGCCTACTCCTGCACCTATTTTCTATGTTTCTATGTTTGATTCCTTGACCTCACTATCTCCAGCGCAGGTGATAGACTTCTGACCAACATCCACTATAAACCCACTGACTCCCATGGCTATCTGGACTACACTTCTTCCCACCCTGCTTCCTGTAAGGACTCCATTCCCTACTCCCAATTCCTCCTTCTACGCCGCATCTGCTCCCAGGATGAGGCGTTCCACACCAGGGCATCTGAAATGTCCTCATTCTTCAGGGAACGGGGGTTCCCCTCCTCCACCATAGATGAGGCTCGCACCAGGGTCTCTTCCATACCCCGCGACACTGCTCTCTCTCCCCATCCCCGCACTCGCAACAAGGGCACAGTCCCCCTAGTCCTCATCTTTCATCCCACCAGCCGTCACATACAACAAATAATCCTCCGTCATTTTCGCCACCTCCAACATGATCCCACCACTCGCCACATCTTCCCATCTCCCCCCATGTCTGCCTTCCACAAAGACCGCTCCCTCCGCAACTCCCTTGTCAATTCTTCCCTTCCCTCCCGTACCACACTATCCCCGGGCACTTTCTGTTGCAACCGCAAGAAATGCAACACCTTTCCCTTTACCTCCCCCCACGACTCCATTCAAGGACCCAAGCAGTCGTTCCAGGTGCAACAGAGGTTCACCTGTATCTCCTCCAACCTCATCTACTGCATACGCTGCTCTAGATGTCAGCTGATCTTGGTCATCGGTGAGACCAAGCGGAGGTTGGGCGATCGTTTCACCGAACACCTCCGCTCGGTCCGCAAGAACCTACCTGACCTCCTGGTGGCTCAGCACTTCAACTCCCCCTCCCATTCCGAATCCGACCTCTGTCCTGGGTCTCCTCCATGGCCAGAGCGAGCAACACTGGAAATTGGAGGAACAGCATCTCATATCTGGGGAATCTGCATCCTGCGGGCAATTCTCCCAATTTTGTTAGCCCTTGCTGTCTCCTCCCCTTCCTCAGCCCTCAGGCTGTCTCCTCCCATCCCCCAGCCCTCGGGCTCCTCCTCCTCCTTTTTCCTTCCTTCTCAATGCCACCCCCTATCAGTCTGAAGAAGGGTTTCGGCCCGAATCATTGCCTATTTCCTTCGCTCCATAGATGCTGCTGCACCCGCTGAGTTTCTCCAGCTTTTTTTTTGTACTTTCGATTTTCCAGCATCTGCAGTTCCTTCTTGAATGCATGGTTTGATTATTTGATTGTTTCATTTATTCTCCTCTATTCAGCACCTCAGAGACCCCGGCCCTGTGTGATGCGAATATTAAGCTTATGGATAATGAGTAATCACCCAGACAGTAGAAAATGTAACCCTTATTCCCCATACTATCACACATTTGTCTGATGCATAACCTCGCGGGTTGGGCATTTCGGTACGATATTCTGAACCTACGAATGAATTAGTCCGGTATCTCTTAACGGAGCATTTACTTTGAAAAGTTCTAAAAACAATTGGAACAATTAGGACAGCTGAGCGAGAAGATAACGAGCGTGGAAGCATTATCATTTAAAGTTGCCAACTCACTCAGTAAGGTAGGGGAGGTCACAGCAAATTTATGTGTTAAAAAAGTTATCATGCTCAAGTCACGTCATGGTACAATAAACAGAATGGTGGGCAGAGTGATAATAATTCTCAGGATGATCCTGGAGAACAGGTGTGCGGTGTTTATTGCAACCAAAGATTATAGAGCAGAGCAAGATGCGAAAAAGCATGGTATGACATGGGTGATTGTTGACGCCATTTTATTGGCCTGCAATTTACAATAATATTAATAAAATGTACAATAATATTAACTAAATATGTGAAGTGATCGATGCTGTATAAAACACTGTTCCCTACAACACTGACACCAAAGATGATAGAGCAGATCAATCTTTGGAACGGATTACACCAAAGATACTAGAGGAGCATTGCCCGCTGCCTCGGGTGCGCCAACCGCGGGCAGACACTTGAGGCTCTCCCGCCTGCCGCCTTCATCTGATATCGGGGGGACTGAGAATCAGTCCTGGATTAACTCAGGAGTGGAGGAAACGTCCTCTTCCCCAAAAGATACCAGAGGAGCCTCTAGTATCTTTGCTCTTCCCTGCAACCTGATGTAAGAACAGATTGTATAACTGTGGAGTCCGTTCCCGCCTCCAAAGATGTCGTGTTTGACATAAACAAATGGCGGACGTGACGTTCCATTACGTACTACACGTCAGCCCATTGGATTTCGGAGGAGTGGTCTATCTTGCTCCTCTAGAATCAGTGATTGCAACTGGTTAATATCTCAGGTACAGTTGCCATTTTACAACGAGTCTATCACCAAGTCCCCAATTGGATACGACGTTTGCCCGATATCAGATGCACAATATTAGACAATATAAACAAGGAGCTTGGATAAGAGTGTACAACGTTCATAATACAGTCATTGATGAAGGAACAAGGGGTATCAGATTGGACAAATTTTATCAACCAGAGGAGCAGCGGGCCTCCCCAGAAGAGATTGTAAATGCAGTTGACTATGAATGTGGATCTGCATATCATAACATTGTAAGCTTGCAATTAACGTATAAAAAAACGAATACCTCAATTGTGTCTGTTGCTATATCACACTGAATATATCCTGTCGCTATCTCTGCTAAATTATGTAATAAGAATAACTCTATTTGTTTGTACTGTACCCGTCATAATCGCATAATCCAGGGCCTCACGAAACAGAGCAGTATGAGAAACAAATAATTCATGCTCACATTGGATGAAGATTTGATAACTATAGTTTTTTCTGATGCTATGCTATCTCAGCTAAATCATCCAAGATATATATTGCAAGAAAACTCCTGCCAATATCCCAGTTCCATGCTGATTGGTAGGCACTGATGATCGTTCATGAATGGTCCCGACCTCTAACGCTATTCAGCAGCATGGAGGAGAGGTTGGAGACACATTGAAAAATTTGACAATGTTGAAGAGATTGGAACTGTGAACTGAATGCACATGGATTGGTGTTATATCGTGTGCTTAGTATTTGCAATTATTTGCATAATAAAAAGTTATATATGTTGAAGACGTCAATGTGAGCGAAGGAAATAGGCAAAGTTTCGGGCCAAAACCCTTCTTCAGACTGATAGGGAGTGGCGGGGAGAAAGAAGGAAAAAGGAGGAGGAGCCCGGGGGCTGAGGGATGGGAGGAGACAACCCGAGGGCTGAGGAAGGGGAGGAGACAGCATCTGCAGTTCCTTCTTGAACACTCATCATATGTTAACCTACTCATTCCTGGGATGATACATGTAAACTCGCCTCTGGACCCTCTCCAGAGTCAGGACATCCTTCCTCAGATATTGCCTGACCAGCACCTTATCGACCCTCAGCATTACATCCCTGTTTTTGTATACAAGCCCTCGCAAAATAAATGCTAGCATTGCATTTGCTTTCTTTACTACTGAACCAGCATGCAGATTAACATTTTGGGAAACCTGCACCAGCACTCTGAAGTCCCTTTGCACCTCTGATTTCTGGATTCTCACTCTATTTAGAAATTAATCTATGACTTTATTCGTAAATTTAGAGATGCATCATGGAATCAGGCCCTTCTGCCCACCGTGTCCTTGCCACCACCAATCACCCATACTCTAGCTCTACCCTGTACACTGGGGACATTATAGAAGCCGTTTAACCTAGAAACTGCACGTGTTTGGAATGTGGGAGAGCAGAGCACAGAAGAAAACACATGTGGTCACAGGGAGATGTCGAAACTCTGAAAGTCAGGTTCAAACCTGGGTCTCTGGCGCTGCAGGGCAACAACTCTATGACTGCCCCATTGTGCTGCCCAGTAATGGAGTTGTACAGCTTGTGATGGACACTCTAGGCCGCTTTTTCAGTGCATCTGGACCCATTGTGATGCAGTGTGGGTCATGTTTCTAAATGACCCGAGCTCAGACCAGGTCAGGAAATGACAACGGCTTATTAAGTTTAGCATCGTAGAGTCATAGGATACAGGCCCTTCAGCCCAACCTGCCCCTTACAAATATAGGATACAAGATAGTCACAGAGTGATACAATGTGGAAACTGGCCCTTCGGCCCCACTTGCCCACACCGGCCAACATGCCCCAGCTACGCAAGTCCCACTTGCCCATGTTTGGCCCATACCCTTCCAAACATGTACCAGTCTAACTTTTTCTTAAATGTTGGGATAGTTTCTGCCTCAGCTACCTCCTCTGGCAGCTTGTTCCATACACCCACCACATTTTGTTTGAGAAGATTACCCCTCGGATTCCTATTAAATAATTTCCCCTTCACATTAATTCACCGCCCCTTTGGTTCATAAATTCATCCCTCGTGCCCCCTGTAAATAAAAAGCATTATTCAGAGTAGGGGGGGTGCATATCCCACTAAGAAAGATAACACAATAAAATTAAAAACTGTGACAATTCATTACACATTTATTCAAAATCTATTTACAACATTTCAGTTTAAATAACAACAAAATTGATGAGCTAAAGCCAGTGATACCGGCTTAACGAAGTCTGATAACCCTTTGGCAAGAATCTGAGAGACCACATTTAGTAACTACATATCAACGGCAAGACCAAGTGCAGGCTCGGCGATAGTTTCGCTGAACACCTCCGCTCAGTCCGCCTTAACCTACCTGATCTCCCGGATGCTAAACACTTTAACACCCCCTCCCATTCCCACACTGACCTTTCAGTCAGGAGTAACAGCGCTTCATATTTTGCCTGGGCAGCTTCCACACCAGTGGCATGAACATTGACCTCTAATTTCAAGTAACCTTTCCCTCTCTCTCCATCCCTCCCCTTTCCCAATTCTCTGACCAGTCTTACTGTCTCAGACTACAATTTATATCTGCTTTTCTTCAGCATTTTGTGTCTATTACTGCTCAGTAAATTCTCAATGTGATAGGTGGCCTTGATGCAACAGTACCAGTTGCCTGGAGTATAGAAAGGATGAATGTGTAGAGCTGGAGATGCTGGTTTAAACCAAAGATAGACACAAAAAGCTGTAGTATCTCAGCAGGACAGGCAGCATCTCTGGAGAAAAGGAGTAGGTGTACTAATCAAGAATCTACCTATTTCTGCTGAAATATGGTAAAGAATTCCAGATTCACTACCCTCTGACTAAATAAATTTCTCATCATCGCCTTCCGAAAAGAACGTGCATTACTTTCTCACTTACTTTCTCAATTTCTTTCACTATTCAAGTCTTTCACTATTCATGACATTTCAAAGAGGTCCCCCCTCATTTTTCCAAACTCCAGCAAATATATAGGTCCAGTGCTGTCAAACACTCATCTTATGTTAACCTACTCATTCCAGGGATCATTCTTGTAAACCCTCCTCTGGACCTTCGCCAAAGCTAGCACATCATTCCTCAGATATGGTGCCCAGAATTGTTCACAATATTCCAAATGCAGCCTATCCAGCACCTAATAGAGCCTCAGCATTAGATATCTGTTTGTGTCTTGTAGCCCTCTCAAAATAAATGTTATTGTGCTTTTTACCACCGATTCGACTCGCAGATGAACTTTTTGGGAATGTTACACCAGCACTCCCAACTCCATTTGCACCTCCAATTTCTAGATTCTATCCCCATTTAGAAAATAGTCCACGCCTTTATTCCTACTACCAAAATTCATGACTTCACCCTTTGCTGCACTATATTCCATCTATATTCCCAGTTAGTTACCTAAAATTGTCATTTCCCGGGGAAGGCGGGAAATGTTTATTAGCCTTAAACATTCACATCCACTCGGTGGTAACATTTACACCATGGGACGGCAACTTTGTTCTGCATAGGGGTCAGGACCCATGTCTGTGAGCGGATGGCGGGCCACATCTATCGCCATAGTTAATAAATGGAGGTAGTAACCATATAATAATTACACCACGGAAACAGGACATGCCTTCCAGTCCGTGCCGAACACTTACTCTCACCTAGTCCCATCTACCTGCACTCAGATCATAACCCTCGATTCTTTTCCCGTCCATATACATATCCAATTTATTTTTAAATGATAAAAATCGAACCTGCCTCCACCACTTCCACTGGAAGCTCATTCCACACAGCTACCACTCTCTGAGTAAAGAAGTTCCCCCTCATGTTACCCCTCAACTTCTGTCCCTTAATTCTCAATAACGTTGGATATCTTGAACATACCAATTTATTATTCTTAAAGTCACATACACTGAACTTCACCGATCTGGTTAAATTTAAGACTGCGCAAATCATGTACAAAGCAAGAAATAATTTACTTCCAAGAAATATACAAAAACTGTTTATGGAAAGACATGGTGGGTATAATTTGAGAGAGGAACATAATTTAAAAAACTCAATGTCAGAACAACTCTTAAAAGTATGTGCATAGCAATCTGTGGAATGGTCTGGAACAGGAGATAACGTTCCCCCAATATCCAGAGACCTGAGGTATGGGATGCACCATAAGACTCAAGTGTATTAAAAACCTTTAAAATGCAAGACGATAAACAAAAGAAATCGGTAGGTATCATTCTGCAGTTGGAACATAAGGGGTGTTAATGAACCTATTAAAAGGGGTAAGATACTAGCTCAGCTGAAATCGTACAACTCAGACATTATTTTCCTACAAGAAACTCATCTCAAATCCCAAGGTCAGGCTAGACTGAGGGCGAATTAGATAGGCCAAATATATCATTCTTCATATACCTCAAAATCCAGAGGCACGGCAATTATTATTTGTAAAGGCATACCATTTAAATCAAAGAATATCATAACAGATAAGGAAGGGAGAGATCTTATAGTTACCGGAGAGATCCACGCTACGCCAATTACCTTGGTAAATATATATGTGCCCAATTTTGATTATCCCCATTTTTTCAATAAAATCTTGAATATAATTGCAGAGGCGTGGGTGTATCACTGATGGGGATGAGTCAGAGTACAGAAGAAGATCGAGCAACTGTCCATATGGTGCCAGCGCAATAACCTGGCCCTCAACACCAGCAAAACCAAGGAACTGATTGTGGACTTTGCAAGGAGTAGGAGGGGGACCCACAGCCCCATTTATATCAACGGGTCGATGGTTGAAAGGGTCAAGAACTTCAAATTCCTGGGCGTGCACATCTCTGAAGATCTTTCCTGGTCCGAGAACACTAACGCAATTATCAAAAAAGCTCATCAGCACCTCTACTTCCTGAGTAGATTACGGAGAGTCGGATTGTCAAGGAAGACTCTCTCTAACTTCTACAGGTGCACAGTTGAGAGCATGCTGACCGGTTGCATCGTGGTTTGGTTCGGCAATTTGAGCGCCCTGGAGAGGGAAAGGCTACAAAAAGTAGTAAAACTGCCCAGTCCATCATCGGCTCTGACCTTCCTTCCATCGAGGGGATTTATCGCAGTCGCTGCCTCAAAAAGGCTGGCAGTATCATCAAAGACCCACACCATCCTGGCCACACACTCATCTCCCTGCTACCTTCAGGTAGAAGGTACAGGAGCCTGAAGACTGCAACAACCAGGTTCAGGAATAGCTACTTCCCCACAGCCATCAGGCTATTAAACCTGGCTCGGACAAAACTCTGATTATTAATAACCACTTTCTGTTATTTGCACTTTACCAGTTTATTTATTCATGTGTGTATATATTTATATCATGGTATATGGACACATTTATCTGTTTTGTAGTAAATGCCTACTATTTTTTTTCTGTGTGCTTAAGCAAAGCAAGAATTTTGTTGTCCTATACAGGGACACATGACAATAAACTCACTTGAACTTGAACTTGAGTTTAATTACCAAAATGTTATAATTGGAGGTGACTTCAATTGCGTTCTAGATCTGTATTTAGATAAATCTAGGCAAAAACAGAGAGGTAACACAAAATCCAAAACTAGCAAACTCATAAGTACATACATAAAAAACACAAATATAACAGATGTTTGGAGGGTCGCGAATCCGGCTGGAAGGGAATACTCGTTTTATTCAATGGGGCACAAAACATACTCACGTATAGACTATTTCCTAGTGGATACAAAATTAATCCCCTATACTATGAATCCAAAATATCACACCAATACTATTTCAGATCACTCCCGCTAAATTTATTTTTTAAATTGGAAGGAATGTCTAAGAATAAATCGTTCTGGAGGTTTAATCCGCAAATTTTAAATGACCCGCAAGGGGGTATATATCTAAAGCAACAAATGGACTTATTTTTTTAAACAAATGATA
This sequence comes from Leucoraja erinaceus, assembly GCF_028641065.1. NCBI lineage: Eukaryota > Metazoa > Chordata > Chondrichthyes > Rajiformes > Rajidae > Leucoraja > Leucoraja erinaceus. Next base: position 119,593 of record NW_026576171.1, on the reverse strand, counting down.
CACCAGATATATCGCCCACTTTACTATGGGAATCCTTCAAAGCATTTATTAGAGAAATCATAATTTCATACCAAGCTTTTCAAAATAAAAAGAGTAAGAACGAACAAAGACAGTTAGAAGAACAAATCAGACAACTGGATATAAATAACGCTAAAGATCCAACTACGGATAAACATAATAAAATATTAATATTGAACTTTAAATAAAATAAATTACTATCAGCAAAAGTTATAAGACTATTCCAAATCACAAAACAGGAATATTTTGAATTTGGGGATAAACGCCACAAACTTTTGGCACGCCAACTGAAAAAACGAGAAAAAGACACACACGATTTTAAAGATTAAATCAGATAGAGGGGAATTATTAACATTACCTACTTATATTAATAAAAGATTCGCTCAATTTTATCAGAATTTGTACACATGCAAAACGTTAATAGACAATAATAAAGTTACAGAGTTCTTGGATAATTGTAATCTCCCAAAACTAGAGTTGAAGGAACAAGAGGAATTGGGAGCACAAATCTCAATTAAGGAAATAGAAGACACAATAAACTCATTAAAGAATGGAAAAACACCAGCACCAGATGGATTTAGTAATGAATTTTATAAAGGTTTTTACGACATAATTACACGTTTACAGAAAATGTATACATACGCTTTTAAAGAACAAACTTTACCTGAAACACTAGCAGAATCAACGATTACTTTAATACTTAAAAAAAGATAAAGATACAGAAGAACCCGGATCATACAGAGCTATTGTATTGTTAAATACAGATGAAAAAATATTAGCGAAAACACTAGCTAGAAGACCAAGCACGTTAGTAAATGAATAAATGCGGACCAAACGGAGTTCATACCCAAGAGACAATCATTTAATAATCTTAGACGTCTGCTCAATATAATGCACTCACATAAAATTGAAGAACAAGAGTTATCAATTATTTAATTGGAAGCAGAAAAAGCATTCGATCAAGTGGAATGGAGCTACAGGGTTAAAGTACTGCAAAAAGTTCCAAATGGGAGAGAATTTCATTTCATGGATAAAATTATTATTATTATTATTTTTTTTTTATTACAGTACAGTAAATTACAGTAATACACATCAAATATATCTTATTACATTTGTTGTACTACTTCGTGGTAGAAATAAAAGAAGTAAGGAAAGTGAGCAAGAGTCGTGAAGGTGCAGGAAAGTGTTGGGAAAGGAAAGCCCCTTAGAGAAGAAGTTAGAGAAGGAAGTAAAGAATGGAAATAGACCCTAGAAAGAGAATAAAAAATGGAGAAACAATCGCTCTATCATAACACAAAACTCCGCAAAAAAGGATATACCAACCGTGTTTTTTTTTTACCCCCCGTTACCAGATCCTGGTACCATTTATTTTTTAAATTACTATTGCACCTTATGCTTGTAATAGTTCCATAAATGCAGACCACGTCTTTTGGAAGTGGTCTGCTTTGCCTGCTAGGAGGAGACTCATATTTTCCAGGTGTAATGTTTCGAACATGTTTGAAATCCACATTTTTATTGTTGGTATTGGAGCGTTTTTCCAGAATTTGAGTGTAAGCTTTTTTCCGATTATTAGCCCGTAATTAAGTAAGTTCTTTTGAAACACGTTTAGTTCGGGGTTACCTTCCGATATTCCAAAAATGATCCATTCTGCTTTTGGTACAAGTTTTATTTTAATTAATTTTGTGAAGATTTCAAATATTTTGTTCCAGAATTTTGGGAATTTTATACAAAAAACAAGAGTGCGCTATGGTAGCTTCTTGTGACTGCCATTTATCACAAGTGGGTGAGACATTAGGGAAACGTTTATTTATTTTAGTTTTTGAATAATATAGTCTATGTAATGTTTTGAATTGAATTAGAGTATGTCGTACGTTGATCGAGCATTTATGCACATATAGTAAGTGTTTATCCCAGCTCTTATGAAATTTTTATAGCTAGTTCTTGTTCCCAGTCTCTTCTAATACCATCAGTTGTAGGTATTTCTATATTTAAAATAATGTTGTATAAGTATGATATTAGATTGCTGATTCAGCCTTTGTCTTCATGGCTTCATCCAATAAGTCCGGGGGCATGTTATGGTAGTCTTTTGTGTATTTTTTCAGATAGTCACGGATTTGAAGATATTTAAAATATTGATTATTTTTCAAATTAAATTTCAGTTGTAATTGTTGAAATGATTATAAAATTTCCCAATTCATACACGTCTCCGAGCGTTTTGATTCCCATTCTTTCCCATTGTGTAAATGATTTATCTATAATTGAAGGTTTAAATGACGGATTATTGACTATTGGCATTAAAAGAGATAGATTTCTTAATTTTAGATTCTGTTTTATTTGTTTCCAAGTTCTAATTGTGCTATGTATCATTGGATTTTTATTGTAATTTTTGTTATTCAGATTGATTGTATTTCACAGCGAGCAGTCCTATCTCTCCATTACAATCCAGTCCACCTGCTGGGCAGAGTTGTCCAGCAGGTGAATCATATTTTTAATATTTACTGCCCAATTATAGTACATAAAGTTAGGGAGCACTAGGCCACCCATCTCTTTTGGTTTACTAAGGTGTGCTCTTTGTATTCTGTGGGATTTATAATTCCATATAAAGTTTGTAATGTCTGAGTCTAATTTTTTGAAAAATGTTTTTGGAAGATATATTGGAATTGATTGAAATAAATATAGGATTTGTGGTAAAAAGATCATTTTTATAGCATTTATTCGACCTATTAAAGACATCGGTGGCGTTTTCCAGAATTTAATTAGATTGTTTAATTTCTTAAGTAAGGGACTATAATTAGCATTAAACATAGCGTGATAGTTTCTAGTAATTTCAATTCCCAAATATTTGAATTTTTCTGTGGCTATTTTAAAGGGGAATTTCAAGAGATGTTGAGTCTTTTGGTTTTATCGACATAATTTCAATTTTGTTCCAGTTTATTCTGTATCCTGAGAAAGATCCAAAGTCCTCAATTAGATTTAATGTTTGGTATACTGATTTGAGGTTCTGTGATATACAGTAGTACATCGTCTGCATATAAAGATATTATGTTATTTAAATATTTTGTATTATAACCGTAAATATCCGGGTGTGTTCTGATTTTTTCAGCTAAAGGTTCAATTACCAGAGCAAATAACAGCAGTGATAATGAACATCCTTGTCTATTGCCCCTTGATAATTGGAATTTCGTAGATAGTATATTATTAGTTAATATTCTAGCCGTGGGTTTGTTATATAATAATTTTATCCATGCGATGAAGTTCTCTCCCATTTGAAATTTTTGCAATACTTTAATCATATAATCCCATTCTACTTGATCAAACGCTTTTTCTGCGTCCATTGAAATGATAGGTAACTCTTGTTCTTGAGGTTTGTGAGAGTGCATTATGTTAAGCAGACGTCTCAGGTTATTAAATGAATGTCTTAGGTATAAATTAGGTATAAATCCCGTTTGATCCTCATTTATTAATTTACTAACATATTTACTTAGTCTTCTAGCTAGTGTTTTCGCTAATATTTTTTGATACGTATTTAACAAAGCAATAGCTCTATATGAGCCTGGGTCTTCTATATCTTTATATTATATAATAAGCCTACAGCTAGAATATTAACTAATAATATATTATCTACGAAATTCCAACTATCAAGGGGCAATAGACAAGGATGCTCACTATCACCGCTGTTATTTGCTCTGGTAATTGAACCTTTAGCCGGAAGAATCAGAACACATCCGAATATCCACAGTTATAATACAAAATATTCAAATAACAAAATATCCTTATACGCAGACGATGTCACCACAAAATCCCAAATTAGTATACCAAATATATTAAGCCTAATAGATAATTTTGGATCTTTCTCAGGCTACAGAATAAATTGGAATAAAAGTGAAATTATGTCAATAAAACTGAAAGACTCAACGCACCTCTTAAAATTCCCTTTTAAAATAGCTACAGAAAATTTTAAATATATGGGAATTTAAATCACTAGAAAATATCAAGCTATGTTTAATGCACATTATAGTCCCTTACTTAAGAAATTAAATACTTTAATCAAATTCTGGAAAACGCTTCCGGTGTCTTTAATAGGTCGAATAAATGCTATAAAAATGATCTTTCTACCACAAATTCTATACCTATTCCAATCAATTCCTATATACCTACCAAGAAAGTTAAAAAAAAAAAAATGGACTCAAGACATTAAAAATGTTATATGGGACTATAAATCCCACAGAATACAAATAACACACTTGAGCAAACCCAAAGAATTGGGCGGTTTAGCAATCCCTAACCTTATGTACTATTATTGGGCAGTAAACATCAAAAATATGATTCACCTGCTGGACAATTCTGCCCAACAGGTGGATTGTATTGTATTGGAGAGAGAGGACTGCTCCCCTTGCAATGTTGGAGCGATCCTCCTCTCACCAATGAAGCGGAATAACATAAAAATACAATAAAAATCCAATTTTACTTCGGAGTCACGTGAGTGACTTCGTGAAGAAGCCCGCTCAGGGCGCAGGTGCGGCATTACGCCAGCAAGTGCAACAGCGGCGGCAGCTGGAGTCAGGCTCTCCAGCTGCACTTTAAAAGCGCACTTTCAGGTAAGTGAAGGGTGCGTTGGGAACGGAGCGAGTAGGAATTGGTTTTGTTTCAGGAAAACATGTCCCAACGTAAGAAACTCGCGACTAGAGCTGCCCGAGCTTTAACTCCGCCAGAGGAGTCTATATGGACACATTTATCTGTTTTGTAGTAAATGCCTACTATTTTTTCTGTGTGCTTAAGCAAAGCAAGAATTTCATTGTCCTATACAGGGACACATGACAATAAACTCACTTGAACTTGAACTTGAGTTTAATTACCAAAATGTTATAATTGGAGGTGACTTCAATTGCGTTCTAGATCTGTATTTAGATAAATCTAGGCAAAAACAGAGAGGTAACACAAAATCCAAAACTAGCAAACTCATAAGTACATACATAAAAAACACAAATATAACAGATGTTTGGAGGGTCGCGAATCCGGCTGGAAGGGAATACTCGTTTTATTCAATGGGGCACAAAACATACTCACGTATAGACTATTTCCTAGTGGATACAAAATTAATCCCCTATACTATGAATCCAAAATATCACACCAATACTATTTCAGATCACTCCCGCTAAATTTATTTTTTAAATTGGAAGGAATGTCTAAGAATAAATCGTTCTGGAGGTTTAATCCGCAAATTTTAAATGACCCGCAAGGGGGTATATATCTAAAGCAACAAATGGACTTATTTTTTTAAACAAATGATACACCAGATATATCGCCCACTTTACTATGGGAATCCTTCAAAGCATTTATTAGAGAAATCATAATTTCATACCAAGCTTTTCAAAATAAAAAGAGTAAGAACGAACAAAGACAGTTAGAAGAACAAATCAGACAACTGGATATAAATAACGCTAAAGATCCAACTACGGATAAACATAATAAAATATTAATATTGAACTTTAAATAAAATAAATTACTATCAGCAAAAGTTATAAGACTATTCCAAATCACAAAACAGGAATATTTTGAATTTGGGGATAAACGCCACAAACTTTTGGCACGCCAACTGAAAAAACGAGAAAAAGACACACACGATTTTAAAGATTAAATCAGATAGAGGGGAATTATTAACATTACCTACTTATATTAATAAAAGATTCGCTCAATTTTATCAGAATTTGTACACATGCAAAACGTTAATAGACAATAATAAAGTTACAGAGTTCTTGGATAATTGTAATCTCCCAAAACTAGAGTTGAAGGAACAAGAGGAATTGGGAGCACAAATCTCAATTAAGGAAATAGAAGACACAATAAACTCATTAAAGAATGGAAAAACACCAGCACCAGATGGATTTAGTAATGAATTTTATAAAGGTTTTTACGACATAATTACACGTTTACAGAAAATGTATACATACGCTTTTAAAGAACAAACTTTACCTGAAACACTAGCAGAATCAACGATTACTTTAATACTTAAAAAAAGATAAAGATACAGAAGAACCCGGATCATACAGAGCTATTGTATTGTTAAATACAGATGAAAAAATATTAGCGAAAACACTAGCTAGAAGACCAAGCACGTTAGTAAATGAATAAATGCGGACCAAACGGAGTTCATACCCAAGAGACAATCATTTAATAATCTTAGACGTCTGCTCAATATAATGCACTCACATAAAATTGAAGAACAAGAGTTATCAATTATTTAATTGGAAGCAGAAAAAGCATTCGATCAAGTGGAATGGAGCTACAGGGTTAAAGTACTGCAAAAAGTTCCAAATGGGAGAGAATTTCATTTCATGGATAAAATTATTATTATTATTATTTTTTTTTTATTACAGTACAGTAAATTACAGTAATACACATCAAATATATCTTATTACATTTGTTGTACTACTTCGTGGTAGAAATAAAAGAAGTAAGGAAAGTGAGCAAGAGTCGTGAAGGTGCAGGAAAGTGTTGGGAAAGGAAAGCCCCTTAGAGAAGAAGTTAGAGAAGGAAGTAAAGAATGGAAATAGACCCTAGAAAGAGAATAAAAAATGGAGAAACAATCGCTCTATCATAACACAAAACTCCGCAAAAAAGGATATACCAACCGTGTTTTTTTTTTACCCCCCGTTACCAGATCCTGGTACCATTTATTTTTTAAATTACTATTGCACCTTATGCTTGTAATAGTTCCATAAATGCAGACCACGTCTTTTGGAAGTGGTCTGCTTTGCCTGCTAGGAGGAGACTCATATTTTCCAGGTGTAATGTTTCGAACATGTTTGAAATCCACATTTTTATTGTTGGTATTGGAGCGTTTTTCCAGAATTTGAGTGTAAGCTTTTTTCCGATTATTAGCCCGTAATTAAGTAAGTTCTTTTGAAACACGTTTAGTTCGGGGTTACCTTCCGATATTCCAAAAATGATCCATTCTGCTTTTGGTACAAGTTTTATTTTAATTAATTTTGTGAAGATTTCAAATATTTTGTTCCAGAATTTTGGGAATTTTATACAAAAAACAAGAGTGCGCTATGGTAGCTTCTTGTGACTGCCATTTATCACAAGTGGGTGAGACATTAGGGAAACGTTTATTTATTTTAGTTTTTGAATAATATAGTCTATGTAATGTTTTGAATTGAATTAGAGTATGTCGTACGTTGATCGAGCATTTATGCACATATAGTAAGTGTTTATCCCAGCTCTTATGAAATTTTTATAGCTAGTTCTTGTTCCCAGTCTCTTCTAATACCATCAGTTGTAGGTATTTCTATATTTAAAATAATGTTGTATAAGTATGATATTAGATTGCTGATTCAGCCTTTGTCTTCATGGCTTCATCCAATAAGTCCGGGGGCATGTTATGGTAGTCTTTTGTGTATTTTTTCAGATAGTCACGGATTTGAAGATATTTAAAATATTGATTATTTTTCAAATTAAATTTCAGTTGTAATTGTTGAAATGATTATAAAATTTCCCAATTCATACACGTCTCCGAGCGTTTTGATTCCCATTCTTTCCCATTGTGTAAATGATTTATCTATAATTGAAGGTTTAAATGACGGATTATTGACTATTGGCATTAAAAGAGATAGATTTCTTAATTTTAGATTCTGTTTTATTTGTTTCCAAGTTCTAATTGTGCTATGTATCATTGGATTTTTATTGTAATTTTTGTTATTCAGATTGATTGATGAGAGTAGAGTCGCTCCTGTATTTCACGGCGAGCAGTCCTATCTCTCCATTACAATCCAGTCCACCTGCTGGGCAGAGTTGTCCAGCAGGTGAATCATATTTTTAATATTTACTGCCCAATTATAGTACATAAAGTTAGGGAGCACTAGGCCACCCATCTCTTTTGGTTTACTAAGGTGTGCTCTTTGTATTCTGTGGGATTTATAATTCCATATAAAGTTTGTAATGTCTGAGTCTAATTTTTTGAAAAATGTTTTTGGAAGATATATTGGAATTGATTGAAATAAATATAGGATTTGTGGTAAAAAGATCATTTTTATAGCATTTATTCGACCTATTAAAGACATCGGTGGCGTTTTCCAGAATTTAATTAGATTGTTTAATTTCTTAAGTAAGGGACTATAATTAGCATTAAACATAGCGTGATAGTTTCTAGTAATTTCAATTCCCAAATATTTGAATTTTTCTGTGGCTATTTTAAAGGGGAATTTCAAGAGATGTTGAGTCTTTCGGTTTTATCGACATAATTTCAATTTTGTTCCAGTTTATTCTGTATCCTGAGAAAGATCCAAAGTCCTCAATTAGATTTAATGTTTGGTATACTGATTTGAGGTTCTGTGATATACAGTAGTACATCGTCTGCATATAAAGATATTATGTTATTTAAATATTTTGTATTATAACCGTAAATATCCGGGTGTGTTCTGATTTTTTCAGCTAAAGGTTCAATTACCAGAGCAAATAACAGCAGTGATAATGAACATCCTTGTCTATTGCCCCTTGATAATTGGAATTTCGTAGATAGTATATTATTAGTTAATATTCTAGCCGTGGGTTTGTTATATAATAATTTTATCCATGCGATGAAGTTCTCTCCCATTTGAAATTTTTGCAATACTTTAATCATATAATCCCATTCTACTTGATCAAACGCTTTTTCTGCGTCCATTGAAATGATAGGTAACTCTTGTTCTTGAGGTTTGTGAGAGTGCATTATGTTAAGCAGACGTCTCAGGTTATTAAATGAATGTCTTAGGTATAAATTAGGTATAAATCCCGTTTGATCCTCATTTATTAATTTACTAACATATTTACTTAGTCTTCTAGCTAGTGTTTTCGCTAATATTTTTTGATACGTATTTAACAAAGCAATAGCTCTATATGAGCCTGGGTCTTCTATATCTTTATATTATATAATAAGCCTACAGCTAGAATATTAACTAATAATATATTATCTACGAAATTCCAACTATCAAGGGGCAATAGACAAGGATGCTCACTATCACCGCTGTTATTTGCTCTGGTAATTGAACCTTTAGCCGGAAGAATCAGAACACATCCGAATATCCACAGTTATAATACAAAATATTCAAATAACAAAATATCCTTATACGCAGACGATGTCACCACAAAATCCCAAATTAGTATACCAAATATATTAAGCCTAATAGATAATTTTGGATCTTTCTCAGGCTACAGAATAAATTGGAATAAAAGTGAAATTATGTCAATAAAACTGAAAGACTCAACGCACCTCTTAAAATTCCCTTTTAAAATAGCTACAGAAAATTTTAAATATATGGGAATTTAAATCACTAGAAAATATCAAGCTATGTTTAATGCACATTATAGTCCCTTACTTAAGAAATTAAATACTTTAATCAAATTCTGGAAAACGCTTCCGGTGTCTTTAATAGGTCGAATAAATGCTATAAAAATGATCTTTCTACCACAAATTCTATACCTATTCCAATCAATTCCTATATACCTACCAAGAAAGTTAAAAAAAAAAAAATGGACTCAAGACATTAAAAATGTTATATGGGACTATAAATCCCACAGAATACAAATAACACACTTGAGCAAACCCAAAGAATTGGGCGGTTTAGCAATCCCTAACCTTATGTACTATTATTGGGCAGTAAACATCAAAAATATGATTCACCTGCTGGACAATTCTGCCCAACAGGTGGATTGTATTGTATTGGAGAGAGAGGACTGCTCCCCTTGCAATGTTGGAGCGATCCTCCTCTCACCAATGAAGCGGAATAACATAAAAATACAATAAAAATCCAATTTTACTTCGGAGTCACGTGAGTGACTTCGTGAAGAAGCCCGCTCAGGGCGCAGGTGCGGCATTACGCCAGCAAGTGCAACAGCGGCGGCAGCTGGAGTCAGGCTCTCCAGCTGCACTTTAAAAGCGCACTTTCAGGTAAGTGAAGGGTGCGTTGGGAACGGAGCGAGTAGGAATTGGTTTTGTTTCAGGAAAACATGTCCCAATGTAAGAAACTCGCGACTAGAGCTGCCCGAGCTTTAACTCCGCCAGAGGAGTCTATTCCAGCGGGGCAGCAGCCAGCGGCACTACCGCTGGAACAGCGGTTTGAGATTCCTCAGACCGAGCCGGGCCCAGTCACGCCAGAGCCTGCACGGCGGGCTGGGAAAGCCACCCGTAAAACTAACCGGCCGGTCGATTCCGACTCGTCGGAGGAGGACGTGTCCACCCCCAAGCAGGGGAGAGACAGCCGCTTAAGCAGCATCATGCAGCTGCTGGAGGGGATAGTCTACCGGGAGCAGCAGCGCTCTCGGTCAGACAGGACAGGCGCCCCCTCCATGGTGCTGAGTCCGGCACCCCCCTTTGCGACCTCGGACCAGGACTGGGAGGTCAGCATCGGTGACCAGGAGCAGGCTGGTCTGAATATGGGGCAGGCGGAAGGTACCGACAAAGAGCAGGGTGTGCAGGAAGAGCTGCTAGGGGTAGTAACACGATTCGTTGCTACCCCACGGGTTGGAGCACCACTGCAGCCTAGAATGGCTGCAAGTATCAATCATCTATCAAACAAGCCATTGCAGGAAAAGGTGCTCGCCCAAGTGCTGGACGAGCACATCGCCCCGGATAACTGTGAAGCCCTGAAGGTCAAGAGCCTCAACCCTCAGATATGGGGTAACGTGGGTGGACCTATTCGCACACAGGAGGTCAAACTCCAGCGGGTACTGCGCCTCCTGACGGCGGCGATAACAGCATACGCACGGGGAGTCGAGACCACAGAAATGACAGCTCATCAACAGGATGTCTTGGCGCTCATGTGCACCACGCAATACGAGCTGAACAATCTCAGGAGAGATAACATTAGGCCGGCACTGAATCCTAAATTTGCAGGATTGTGCAAAGCTCCCACTGTAGAGACCGACTCATTTCTTTTTGGAAAAGACTTAAATAAACAACTGAAAGAAATGGAGGAGGCTTCAAAAACCTTTAGCCTCATGAGGGCAACACCGCCAGCACCTATACCGAAGCTCTTCATAACACCAAGGCGGCAGCACACCGCTGCATCCACCAGTCGGCATCATCCATATGCGACTGGTCAAAGCTTGGGGCCGCACTATCCCCAGAAACCTTTTTTAGGTCAGGGCCTGCAGCGGACCCCCTGGAAAATGCGCCTCCCCCCAACATCGCCAGCTCGTCGACAGAAAACATCCAAAAAGAGAAAACCTCAACCCCGCCAATAACCATGGAGGTAGGTGGATCTGGTTCCTACCCGCATATTGTGAATAAGGGTGAATTACTAACAGGGGGAAGGTTACACTTATTTAAAGAAGCATGGGGGAGGATCACAGATGATAAATATATACTTAATAGTATTCAAGGTTATAAAATAGAGTTTATTTCGAGTATACCGCCAGTTCAACACATGCCTAAGAGGACTTTTGTACTCTTCAACAAACAACAACTGGAGGGACAAGCTGAACTGGTAAGGCTTATAAACAAAGGGGTCATAGGAAAAACTATTCATGAGCCCTTGGAATTTGTTTCCAACATATTTACTAAATGTAAAAAGGATGGTGGATGTCGCATCATCATTGACTTAACATCCTTGAATGTGTTTGTTAAGTATATACATTTCAAAATGGAAACATTTGCGACTGCTAGACAATTGATTTTCAAAGGATACTATATGGCCAGCATCGATCTCAAAGATGCTTACTATCTAGTACCGATACATAAAGATTATAGGAGATATCTTAAATTTATCTGGATGGGGGAGCTTTGGCAGTATAAAGCACTGCCTAATGGGCTTACTTCAGCTCCAAGACTATTCACTAAAATATTGAAGCCAGCCATGGCAATGTTAAGGAAACAAAACCATATAGTCATGGCATATTTGGACGACATCCTCATAGTTGGGAAAACTATGGAATTGGCTGTAGCAGCAGTATCAGCTACAAAACAGCTCCTAGAAACTCTAGGGTTTGTCTTACATCCAGATAAATCCAAGTTAAATCCATCCACAATTATGGACTACTTGGGGTTCACAATTAACTCAGTCCAAATGACGATTACCATGCCAAGGGAAAAAATGATTGCATTAACTCAATCATGTGAAAACTTAAAAGTAAAGAGAAAGCCAACTATTCGACAAGTGGCAGCAGTAATTGGCAAAATGGTAGCAGCATTTCCAGCTATCCAATTTGGACCTTTGCACTATCAAAATTTGCAAAGAGCAAAGATAATAGCATTAAAATGGCACAGAGGTCATTATGATCGGATCATGACTATACCCCCTGAAGCAATAACAGAGCTACAGTGGTGGATTCAATATATTTGGCACGGTTATAGTCCTATAGTTATCACTAATCCTACGTTAGTAATCCAAACCGATGCTAGTGCTCAAGGCTGGGGAGCAACTAACTCCATATCCAGCACAGGTGGTAGATGGACTAACTCAGAATCCTCATTACTATCTACACTGGGCATTAACACTTTGGAAATGTTGGGCGCCTTTTATGGTTTGAAAGCATATGCGTCTGATATGCGTCACTTGCATGTTAGATTAGAAATAGATAATACAACGGTGGTGGCTTATATTAACCATATGGGCGGAATCAAATCTTTATCATGCGACAAATTGGTTAATATGATTTGGCAATGGTGTGTCGAAAGACATATTTGGCTTTCAGCTACCTATCTACCAGGTAAGCTAAACACAGTGGCGGACACCAGGTCACGGAAATTCAATGATAACATCGAATGGATGTTAAATCCTAAAACATTTGCTAAAATTGTAAAGCAATATGGGAAGCCAGATATAGATTTATTTGCATCAAGACTGAATCACCAACTACCAGTCTATGTCGCGTGGGAACCAGATCCGGAGGCAGCAGCGGTAGACGCTTTTACGTTAGATTGGGGAAAGTTTGTGTTTTATGCTTTTCCCCCCTTCTGCCTCATTAGTCGGGTGCTTCGAAAAATCCAGACGGATTCAGCGTCTGGAGTTTTGGTGGTGCCCAACTGGCCTACACAGCCATGGTTCCCAATTCTCCAGGACATGGTGGTGGAAACACCTATGGTATTCCCCAGTCATCCAGGGTTACTGACTCACCCAGTATCAGGCATCAGCCACCCATGCCACAAAGATATGAATCTCCTGGGTTGCAGATTTTAAACCGACCTTACCTGGATCTGGGGCTATCGGAACAAACCATCGCCACCATGTCAGCATCCCTACGGACATCTACGAAGAGGCAGTACTTAACCTGCATCAAAAAATGGGAAACGTACTGCCAGAAAACCGGGATTGCTTATAAAACGGCCACAGTAGCGGATGTTCTGGAATTCCTGGCAGACTTACATCATCGTGAAGATTTGAGCTACAGTGCCATCAACACGGCACGTAGTGCTCTTTCAAATTACCTCAAACCTGCGGGACATCAGGCCATGGGAGCCCATCCGCTGGTGGTAAAACTGATGAGGGGCATATTTAACAGCAAGCCCCCCATCCCTAGATATACAAAAATCTGGGATGTCAGCATTGTACTAACATACCTTCGGGACAGACCACCAGCCAGATCTCTCAGCTTAGAGCAGTTGACCTTAAAAACACTCATGCTCATGGCGCTAGTATCTGCACAGAGGGTCCAGTCCTTACATAAACTTAGACTGGACAACATGGACACTACATCGGATCAGATCACATTCACTATTCAAGGTCTGATAAAACAGTCAAGGCCAGGTACATCCAACACGCTAGTGGCATTCCGGGCATACCCACTAGAGCCACGATTGTGTGTGGTGACCCACATAAATATTTACATAGACACTACCCATAACATCAGAGGAAGTGAGAGAGCCTTATGGGTCAGCCACAGGAAACCACATGGCAGGGTAACAAGTCAAACCATTTCAAGGTGGTTGAAACAGGTTTTGGAAGCTGCTGGAATTAACATTAATCTATTTAAATCTCATTCCACCAGGGCAGCATCCACATCATCGGCGGCCAGAATGGATGTGCCTGTGGACTTAATCCTCAAGAAAGCAGGATGGTCACGGGAAGCCACATTCCGAACATTTTATAATAAGCCGTTGGTGGAACCTGATATATTTGCAGTCAGCATTTTAGAAACTGCAAATGTTTAATTTAAAGCCCGGGGGAGCTATTTTTCTTTTGTTATTGTTAATAAATACCGTTTTGTTTTCAAAACAGATTCATTGGTTGATTACAATAACACTTCCTTCCTCAAGAGCTTTCGGTAGTGAGTGTATAAAACTGTTACACGGTTTGAAATCACAGAGCTTTGAAATCTTCACGAAGTCACTCACGTGACTCCGAAGTAAAATAGTAAGATTAAACGAGAACTTACCAGTTTGAAGTTTGATCTGTATTTTATGAGGAGTTACGATGAGGGATTACGTGCCCTCCGCTCCCACCCTCATTACATGGATCAAACCGATAAACTGATGTCTCTTTGTTCTTTGCTATGTTACTTCAAATACGTGCCTGTCTGTGATTCCACACTGCTGCTTGGAAGCATGCCGCACCTGCGCCCTGAGCGGGCTTCTTCACGTAATCCCTCATCGTAACTCCTCATAAAATACAGATCAAACTTCAAACTGGTAAGTTCTCGTTTAATCTTACTATTATACATAGTACAATTAGAACTTGGAAACAAATAAAGTATAATCTAAAATTAAGAAATGTATCTCTTTTATCTTTAATAGTTAATAACCCGTCGTTTAAACCCTCTATTATAGACAAATCATTCACACAATGGGAAAGAATAGGAATTAAAACGCTCGGAAACTTGTATGAAACTGGGAAATTATTATTATTCCAACAATTACAATTAAAATATAATTTGAGAAATAATCACAATTTTAAATATTTTCAAATATGTGATTATTTGATAAAATATACACAAGATTATTATATGTCACCAGACTTACTGGACGAAGCAATGAAGACAAAGGCCGAATCAGCAAATTTAATATCATACTTGTATAACATCATTCTTAATATAGAAATTCCATCAACCAACGGTATTAGAAGAGACAGGGAACAAGAACTAGCTATAAAAATTTCAAAAGAGAGGTGGGAAAAACATTTACTATATGTGCGTAAATGCTCGATTAACGTAAGACACATTCTAATTCAATTTAAAATCTTACATAGATTATACTATTCAAAAACCAAAATAAATAAACTTTTTCTCAACATCTCACCTATTTGTGATAAATGCCGATCTCAAGAAGCTACTATAGCGCACTCATTTTGTTTTTTGTATAAAAATTAAAAAATTCTGGACTGAAATTTTTGAAATCTTCACAAAATTATTTAAAATAAAACTGATACCACTTTCTTCTCTAATTCTTTGTTTAATGGGTTTTTCTTTTTGATCACTCTTTTACACTAACACGACTCTCTCTCTTTATTTACTTTCTTTATTTCTACCTTTCCTTAAAGCTTAAAAAATGAAGGGGTACAATTAATGTAATAAGATATAAGTGGCTTGTACTACTGTAACTTACTGTACTTCTAATAAATAAACATTTTTAAAAGGATATTGGGATGAGGATAGGTGATTGTGAGTGGGATATTTGTTATACTGATTGTATTGGGAAGGGTGATTATAGGGTGATGGGTTGTATATATGATTAAGATACTGTATAGTATATGAGGGCTTTTTCTTTTGTATTTTTCTCTCTTTTTTGTATGGCTTTGTAAATATTTGATTAGTGTATAAATGTAAATAATTTGGTGTACATATAGCTGCTGGTGTACATATCTATATAGTTTTAAAACTCTCGCCCCATCCGACCGCCTGCCGTACGGATCCCTTCCTGCCTTTCGATTCATTCCCGCCGTGCGATGTCACAATGCCCGATGCTCGCGGACGTCCAATCGCGATGCCCGACGCTCGCAGACGTCCAATCGGAATGGATCCATTTGCATGTACGGCTTCCGGCCGCGTTTCTTCCTTTGATTCCCCGCAACTCCGAAACCGGACGCAGAATCGCCGACGTCTTTTCCATTTCGGTAGAGATTTCGCTTTTCTTTCTAAGTATCCGCTCCTCATTACATTTTGTCGTGTTTAAGTACACTTTTTTAATCAAATCCTTCACCCCACCCCCCCACCTCAATATTTCAAAAATAAACTGGCTTCTCACCCATAGAAGCAGCCCCAGCCGCAGCCCCTGGTGAACGTTCCATCGTGTGATGTCACAATGCCCGATGCTCACAGATGTCCAATCGGAATGGATTCATTTACATATGCCTTTGCAGGAGCCACAGCCCCGGTGAACGTTCCATCGTGTGATGTCACAATGCCCAATGTTCAAATACATTGTTGCCATATTGGGAGTACAGAGAATAGGCTGTGGGCCGAGGAGCTTTATTCTGCAGTTTCGTGACCCAAGTCACCAAACTACATGAAATTTTCACATTTTGTGTAAAAATATTTATATAAATCACCCCCGAAACTCGATATGAAGAAGACTTGCCCATTTTTATTAAATTAGAGAAAAACAGGAAAAATGTCGGGAATTTTTTAGTCCAATGAAAACACGTTTGACATTAAGTTGTCTGCCAGTTGGCCAATCACGCGCTTTGTTTCAGGCAAGCACACAAAATGGCTGAGGGGGCTTCACAGATGCCTGTTTTACAGGAGATTCCGATGTGTTTTTCTGTAGAATAAATGTCATGGAAACTTGCAGCAGGTTCATTGTATTTAGTGGGAAAAGCATAAAAAAGGCTGAAGAAAGTGCTGCGAAGTGGATTAAAGTGCAGGAAAGCAAAGTCCCTACTTTTCACTCACTCACTCACTCACTCACTTATTCATTCATGAAATTGAGGGCCTAAACTATAACACGGTCAATTAAACATTGTCACTAATGCCAGCCTGTTGTAGAGTAATAAGTCTTTAACAAATAATCTCGAAGCTGCCTGCGAAAACTTGCCGGGAAAAAGTGCTCCGATCGCGGAACTTAGATACTCGCGGTAAATAGCGATCGATATCCCTCCGTTTTTCTCCCGTTATCAGGGTCTAAAAACGAGCAAACGACCGCTACAGATGGCACTATGTTACAGCCCCCCCCCCCCACCCCTGCCCGCCCGCGGAGATGATCCTCGGCTCCACGATCGCGCTTATTAATTGAGACCGCGGCTTCACTTTACCGCGAGTACCGGTAAGTTTTCACAGGCAGCTCCGAGATTATTTTTTAAAGACTTATTACTCTACACACGCTGGCATTAGTGACAATGTTTAATTTACTGTAATAGCTGACCCACCTCTCTCTCTCCTGCCCTTCACCACCTCTCTCTCTGACTCATCGCCGCCCCCCCCCCCCCCCCCCCCCCCCACCTCCCCTCTCCCCCCCTCCCCTCTCCATCTCTCTCTCCTCTCCCCTCCACCCCCTCTCCCTCTCCCCCCCCTCTCCACTCCTCCCTCCTCATTCCCTTACCATGCACAGTCTCTGTCTTTAAGAAGGAACTACAGATGCTGGAAAATCGGCTCCCACCACTTGTGTGTCTTTTTCATATGGAGACATAAAACTGAATAAAACTCAATTTTCCTAGATTTGACAGCTTCCTGTGAATGTGGCGTTCCCCCTGTGTTGTCGGCAGCCCCCATGCTGATCGGATGCCTTTTGTGGGCGGGTCCACGCCGCCCTGTGTTCCCCCCTGGCCCCACATGTCCGCCTACACTTTTACCCCCCCGCCCCATCCCCACTGGGTCTGTTTAGTGACGGTGTCCCATTGCTGTGGGTGCGGCAGTCCCCTTTTGTTCCCTGGCGGTCCAATTGGATGTACAAGGCAGATGCTGAATGGTCTGTTTAAAAAAAGCGTAAAACTCCGAAACATCTATGTGAGCGAATTGAAGGGTCACCGTTGGTCGAAACCCGGAAGTTCACCCGCTGAGTTTTATTTTGCTGTTTTTTGTTGTGTGTCTGGTGTCTCTGTCTGTTGGAGGCCAACTCTCTTCTCTCTCTGCTTCTCTGCCCTTTCTTCTCTCGACTCATGCACGCCCTCTCCCCCCCCCCCCCCCCCCCTCCTCCCCTTCCTCACACACAATTTTTTTGTGGGGGCGGGTCCACAGTGTGTGTGACTGTTTGTGGAGGCGGCCACGCGCTCTCCATTCAAGAAGACGCTCATCTGTTTGTGGAGGCGCGAGCTTAGTGTGTGACCAAAGATCTTATAGCGGAGCTCTCCGCTAGAAGGTCTTTGTGTGTGACGACACACACCCCCCCCCCCCCCCCCCCCCTTGGTGCAGGAGCGCGCGCAGCATCTTGAACGCTCAGCGATTGTTTGAATTCTTCACTAACCGTCATTCTGACTTTGCTTGTGAAGTGAAAAGTCCTGAATTGCATTTGTCCGACGATAATAATCAGCTTTATTTTTATTGGATTGAATTTACTTGTTTCTCATTTACCTGATCATTATAAATCTAAAAAAGTGTATTTAATTTAAAAGATTATTTTTTTTTAATTAACATTTTATTGCATTTCATTGTTATTTTCTTTATTTTTATTACATTGAATGTTCTCATTTAACTGTCCATTATAAATCTTCAAGAGTGCATTTCATTTTTAACATTAACATTTTATTGTTAAATTCTTTTTGTTTTTCATTGAATTGAATTATTTCTCACTTAACATTACTTTTTAACACTAATAATTTCAACTCCCCTCCCTCCCTCTCTCCCCCCCTTCCCCACCCCCTCTTCCTCCCCCACCTCTCAAAAAACTTTTTTCTAACGTTATATATTCCCCGTTTGTAACATCATTACCATCTTGACATTTCTAAATTCTATACGATTGTCTTTGAAAACTAAAATCATTGTTATTTCACTTTGTCATCGTTGACTTTTTTTAAACAAGATAAGTTGTGGTGCCGGGTGCTTAGTGTCTGTCACGGTTTGTGAAGACGCTCTGATCTGTTTGTGGGGGCGCGTGCTTAGTGAAGAGTGCATTTCATTTAAACGATTAATTTTATAACATTAACATTTGATTGCATTTCATTGTTAAATTCTTTATTTGTTTTTCATTGAATTGATTTATTTCTCACTTAATATTACTACTTTTTAACACAAACTTTTAATTTCAAATACTGTTTTTAAAAAAATAAATTTGCTGTCTTTTCATTGACAACTTAGATTCAAAATCATTGTTTTTTCAGTCATCGTTGACTTTTTTAATTTAAAAAAAAAATTGTTTAAAATAAACTTTTTTAACGTTAAATTTACCCCATTTGATAAATCTTTAAAATTTTGAAAATACAAAATTCATAACTATTTCAAAAACAGCATTTTTTTGATTTTTGATTGACGTTTAAATGCCGTTTTTTTAAATAAATTTTCTGTCCTTTCATTGACAGCTTAGATTCTAAATCATTGCTTTTCACTTTGTCAACGTTTAATTTTTTTTGATTTTTTAAAAATAGTTTAATATATATATACTATATCTCTGTAGTTTAAATTGACAACATATTTTAAAAAAAAAAACATTTCATTGTAATTGACAACAGGTTTCATTGTGATTGATTTCATTCTAGAGGAAAGGCTCCATTTTCAAGAAATTGATCTGTTTTCGTTGACAACTGAGATTTCAAAACAATTTCTTTGTGATTTATTTCATTTGATCTGAAAGCTACCATTTTGAATAAATTAATCTGTCATCATTGATAACTGAGAGTGTGTTTGGGCTTTTTTTAATTCGGAAAAATTCCATCTTGAAAAACTTAATCCAGTCTTCATTGCCAACTGAGATTCTGTTTTCAAATCATGCCAAGAGGAAGGAATAAACATACGCCCTGTGATGAGAAAATGGGACATCGAGAAGTAATGAGGAGGAGAAAAGAACAACAGACTCAGCAAGAAAGAACACAACATCTCCGAGGTAATCCAGAAATAAACAAGGAGAGAAGGGCACAACAGACACAGCCAGAAACATCTCACTGTCTCCAAGATAGTCAGGATACACAGCGGGAGAGAAGTGCACATGAGACGAACCAGGAGAGAAGGGCACAAGAGACACAGCCTGAAACATCTCAGTGTCTACAAGATAGACAGGGGAGACAGCGGGAGAGAAGTGCACATGAGATGCAGCAAAAAACAACTCAACGTCTCAGAGAAAAATGTGAGAGGAAGGAGGAGAGAAGGAATAAGGAGACACAGCCAGAAAGAACTCAACGTCTCAGAAATAAACGAGAGAGGGAGCAAGAGAGAAGAACTCAAGAGACAGAGCCAGAAAGAAGACAACGTCTCAGAAATAGACGAGAGAGGGAGCAGGAGAGAAGGACTCGAGAGACAGAGCAAGAAAGAAGTCAACGTGTCAGAAATAAACGAGAGAGGGAGCAGGAGAGAAGAACTCAAGAGACAGAGCCAGAAAAAAGTCAACGTCTCAGAAATAAACGAGAGAGGGACCTGGAGAGAAGAACTCAAGAGACAGAGCCAGAAACAAGTCAGCGTCTCAGAAATAAACGAGAGAGGGAGCAGGAGAGAAGAACTCAAGAAATGCATCAAGAAACAACTCAACATTTTGAGGAACATCAAGAAAGAATACAAATGAGAAGGGATTCAGAGATGGGAGATGAAAGAACTAGAAGGCTGGATGAACAACGAAATGCACGACATATAAGGAGAAATATTAATGCTGATGTTGGTCAAATGACCAATGTTTGCCTTCATTGTCGAGCTAAATACTTCTCAGCAGAAACTACCAACTTTTGCAGCATGAAGGGTAAGGTCAACATTGCTCCTCTGAAAACACTCCCGAATGCACTCATTAATTTGTATACAGGTGACACGCCACAAGCACATGAGTTCCAAAAGAATATTAGACAATACAATTGTCTCTTTCAATTCACGTCATTTGGTGCCAAGGAAGTGGTGTCACATGGATGGAATCCTTCAGTGATCATTCAAGGCCAGATTCATCATTTCATTGGTTCTTTGATGCCTGACCAAGATCAACAAAGTAAATTCTTACAAATCTATTTCATGGACCCGCAAGATAGCATTGGGTTGCGAATGAGTATACTCCAAGATGCTGGTATTCAAAGGGACACTGTTGAAATGCTTGAAAACATGATAAGACTAAACAACCCTTACATTCATTCACGTGTGATGGCGATGGAGAGAATTAGAGATTTACCGGAGGCATTAATCGTTATTGATCCCAATTATCGGCCACCTTTCCAACATGAACGGAGGTTTAACACGCAAACTGCAAATTAAGTTGCCGTCCTCGTAGCAAACAGTAATGAGCCTGTGGCAACATCACGCCACATTGTCTTGAGAAGAAGAGGAAGAGGAGGAGCAGAAGGAGGTCTGCAAATCATTTTGGAGTCCCATAGGTCTTATGACAGTTTTCAATACATCCTTTTCTTTCCACTTGGTGATGACGGATGGCATTCACAACTCCAAATGAGTACCGGCAGAAAATTGACACTAATGCGATATTATGCATATAGGATCATGAATCGTGACAATGAATTCAACCAGCTTTTGAGAGGAGGACGACTCTTCCATCAATATCTTGTAGATATGGCGGCTAAAATGGAAGGTGATAGACTGAATTATATTCGCACGAATCAGGTATCGTTGAGGTCAACGACGTACAAAGGACTGACGGATGCATTACGTGATGATGATGACTTGGAAAACATTGGAAGGCGCATCATCCTCTCTTCAACATTTGTCGGTGGTCCCAGATATATGATGGGACGATGCCAGGACGCCACGATGTATGTTCGGAAGTATGGTACTGCTGCATACTTCATTACAATGACCTCCAATCCAAATTGGAGCGAGATCCGACAGTGCCTCTTTCCAAATCAGCAGCCGTCTGATAGACCGGAATTAATAGCAAGAGTATTCGAGCTGAAAAGAAAAAATATTCATGAAGACCATCATGGCTGGATGGCTTCTTTGGAAACTGTATTGCTTTCATCTTGACTATGGAATATCAGAAGAGAGGCCTGCCTCATTTCCATTGTCTGCTTTGGCTTGATGAAGTGAGTAAGCCAAGACCTCAACAATATGAAAGATTTGTGCAAGCTGAAATTCCAGACCCACAAACAGATCCTGAGCTGCATAAATTGGTACTCAAGCACATGATCCATGGACCGTTCTGCAAGGCCACATCTCGATGTTGGAAGGAAGGAAGATGCACCAAGAGATTCCCAAAGCCATTTGTCGAAAGCACAATGTATGGCGATGATTCGTATCCTCTGTACAGGAGAAGATCTCCCGCAATGGGAGGATTTCAGGGACATCAAGAAGGACGTTCGTTACAGACTATTACTTCTAATTGGGTTGTGCCCTATAATGCAGAACTATTGAAGGCTTTCAAATGTCACCTCAACGTCGAAATATGCTGCTCTGTACAGTCAATCAAATACGTCATCAAGTACACCTTGAAGGGATGTGATCAGGCAGCTTTTGGAATTAACGTAAATGACGAGATTAAACAGTACCAGACTGGCAGATACATTGGTCCTTCAGAGGCAGGGGCATCAGTCCTTGGATTTCTTACTCATGAGAGACACCCCCCTGTCATTCGACTTGATGTACATCTACCAGACCAACAACAAGTATTTTTTGATGCTGCTCAGCAAGGGATGAATGATGGAATTGCGAGAACCACTTTGACTGAATTTGTTCGATTGAGTTCTGAAGATCCGTTTGTAAGAACACTATTGTACGTTGATGTACCTCAATTTTATACATGGAGCAGCAAGAGATGGCAAAGAAGGAAGGTTGGGAAGAGTGTGGAATACTTCCCAGGTATTTTTGAAGTCAACGTTCTTGAACGAATACATGTCATTTCTCCAAAACAAGGTGACCTCTTCTACATGAGACTGCTTCTGCATCACGTGAAAGGACCAGTGTCTTTTGAGTCCTTGAAGACACATAATGGAGTAATTCTTCCTTCCTTCAAAGACATCTGCAGAGAAAGAGGTTTGTTGGAAACTGACGACCATTGGCAACAAACAATGAAAGATGCTGAAATGACAAGACTCCCCAGGGCAATCAGGGATTTGTTTGTTGTTCTGCTGACAAATACTGACATCAACGATCCTCTACAATTATGGGATCGCTTCAAGAATTGCATGTCTGAGGATTACCTTGAAAGCGAGCGAAGAAGAAAAAGTGATCAGAATATCACAATTGATGACAGACATCATGATCAGGCTCTCTTTTATATTCAGGACAAGCTTGAGAATTGCAACACCACAATGGAAAATTTTTCCTTGCCCCGACCAAGAAATGAAAGGATGGACATTGATGGTGAAAATGTTGATTTACTTAATGAATTGAATTACAATAGATCAGAACAACAGTGATTTGTTGATGAGAATGAGCCTCTGCTGAATGCTGAGCAGAGACGTTTATGACCATGTGTGCGACTACTTGCAAAGGGATCTATCTTCAATGATTTTCATTGACTCACCAGGAGGAACAGGAAAAACATTTATTATAAATTTGATCCTCTCCACGGTTAGAGCTCAAGGTCAAATTGCCATTGCTGTAGCATCGTCTGGTATCGCAGCAACATTAATGCCTGGTGGAAGAACTGCACATTCACGATTCAAGATACCTATCCATGTGACGGAGGATTCAACGTGCAACATCAACAGCAACTCTAAAACGGGAGATTTCTTCAGGAGAGTGAAGCTCATTGTTTGGGATGAGTATCCAATGATTAGGAGGGAGTGCTTTGAAGCGGTGGACAGAACTCTTCAAGATGTATGCAAAAAGGATCATTTTGGCGGAATTCTTACCATTTGTTGTGGTGATTTTAGACAACTCCTTCCTGTAGTGAAGATGGGAAGTGATATTGATGTTCAAAACGCCTGCATCAAGACATCGTACTTGTGGCGGACTTTCACAAAGTTTGAATTGAAGAGAAATATCCGATTGAGCGAAGGAAAGGGTGAGTATTCTAAATTTTTGTTAGATGTAGAAGAGGACAAGATTGCAAAGAATGAAGACAATGAAATTAACATTCCAGAAGACATGGTTCTCTCAGCAAGAACACTGGATGACTGCATTGATTATATCTATCCAGCATTTGACCACCCTGCAACATTATTCTCTAACAATTGTATCTTGGTTCCTCACAATGATACGATGAGAAGAATCAATTCTGCGTGTGTCAGACGCTTCCCTGGAACCATGAGGGAGTACTATTCTTTCAATTCTGTCACTGACGGAACAAATTCAACTCACTTCCCAACGGAATTCCTCGATTCAGTCGAGATCTGTGGATTACCACCACACAAATTGGAGTTGAATAAAGGATCTCCAATTGGTTTAATCAGAAACTTGCACCCCCCAAAGCTATGCAATGGAACGAGGTTGATTGTAGAACAGCTACACAATAATCTCATAGTTGCTAGAATCAACATGGGGGCCTACAAAGAAGAGATTGTTCTAATTCCTAGGATGAAGATCAATTTGTCAGAAGATGAAAACATTCCCATTAGGCGGAGCCAATTCCCTATTCTGTCGAGTTTTGCGATGACAATTCATAAGGCACAAGGACAAACCATGGAGAAGGTCTTGATATACCTTGAGAAACCAGTATTTCAACATGGCAAACTATATGTAGCTCTTAGAAGAGGAATGGTGAAGGAACAAGTAAAAGTGTTCCTGAAGGATGGGACATCAACCAGGAATGTTGCAATTAAACAAATGCTTTGTTGAGAAATGACTGCTGCATTAAGTGCTCAAAATTTCCTAAAGTCAATGAAAGAACGCAAAACTGAAGGCAAAAAGCGATGCAGGAAGGAACTGAATGTCCAGAGTTTCAACACTTTTGATTATTGCTCCTCAGTTCAACAAGGGATGTTGAACACAGGAATCACATTTCTGCACACAAAAGTTTAAAATGCTGCCTCAGAAAAAGCTTCAAGGACACATTAAGTGACATGTAAAATCTTGCCAATTGCATTGGGTTTTTGGATAGAAGGTTGCTGGAGCTGATGTCGTGCTTCCTGACAACGTTTGCAGATGGATTATTTGCTGCAAGATATAAAACTACAGGCTTGCACATCTAGGGTATATGTATCAGGTACAGTTCAATTGTTGAGCCAATTATTGAGTAAATGATGATTGCCGAGATATTGATGTTTGAGGATTTGGTGTTGGTAATGGCATTGCGTATCAAGGTTATGTGGTTAATTTCTGCCTTGTAGGAAATTATTGTTACCTTTTCTGTTGTTTGACATGAGTGTTACCTTCCACTTTGGTCTATTATCGAGTTATTTTGTTTGTAACGATTGACTGCATTTTCTCAGGAGTTGCAGTGGAATTGAAAATTCTGTAACCATCAGTGAAAATCAACTTCAGATCTTAAGATGGATGAAAGGTCAGTATTTGAAATTATTTCGGACCCGTGCATTGTTTTTTTTATCCTTGATACAAATTTACTTTAGTTTTATCAGAATACCCTAATACCATTCAAATGCTGCCTTTTTGTCTAGAGCTGTCACTGTCGCCTCATTTCTGGATCCGAGATATTTAGACTGAACGTCTTTGGGATCTGCGAGAAATAAATGAAGGACAGTAGGGAACAAGAAATTGATAAAAAAACACCGAAATTGGTATATGATACAAAATCTCTTTTTTTATTTGTATGTTGATGGATTGACAGATAGAATTTTATAAATATCTACATTGTAATAAATATCTCCTTTTTTTAAATTCATGCCCAGAAGCAGGAGAAAATAAGTTGCATGATGGTGAATGGACACTGTAAATAGATGTTGAGAAGCAGTATGGATCAGAAGTGACCAAGAGACAGAACATGAAAGGACTGAACCTCTTGAGGAGCTTCAAAAGTTAATGGAAGTTTGCATGGAACAAGAGACACAACAATAAGCTTCCAAATTACATACAAAATGGTACATAATTGTGTAATGTTTTTTTTTTAAATTATAGGTAAATGCATTTATATATATAATTGTCTTAAGAAGTTTATAAATGTCTACAATAGATGAAATTACCTTTACAAGTTTATGAATATCTACATCGTGATAAATATCTTTCACTTTTTTTTACATCATGCAAAGAGATGGGAGCAATCGAGTTGCTGGATGTTCAAGGAACAACACAAAGCAACGTTGAGAAGCAGTAATGAGCAGAACGGCACAAGAGACGAAAGGAAGTTGCCAAGATACAGCCAGATCGGTATATGGTAGTACAATGTTTATAGAAGTTTATAAATATCTACAAAAGATAAAATTGTCCTTTTTATTCATATGTTATTGGCTTCATAGAAGGAATGAAGATTCAACAAGAAATAACGCTAGAAATTTATCCAAAAGAAGGAATTCAAGACAAAAGTAATGAACTGCCATGACAAGAGAAACAATGTCCCCCCCCCCCCCCCCCCCCCCCCCCTCCAATATTTCAAAAAATACTGGCATCTCACCCATAGAATCAGCCCCAGCCCCAGCCCCTGGTGAACGTTCCATTGTGTGATGTCACAATGTCCAATGCTCAAAGACATTGTTGCCATAGAGGGAGTACAGAGAAGGTTCACCAGACTAATTCCTGGGATGTCAGGACTTTCATATGAAGAAAGACTAGATAGACTCGGCTTGTACTTGCTAGAATTTAGAAGATTGAGGGCAGATCTTATAGAAACGTACAAAATTCTTAAGGGGTTGGACAGGCTAGATGCAGGAAGATTGTTCCAGATGTTGGGGAAGTCCAGAACAAGGGGTCACAGTTTAAAGATAAGGGGGAAATCCTTTAGGACAGAGATGAGAAAAACATTTTTCACACAGAGTGATGAATCTCTGGAATTCTCTGCCAAGAAGGTAGTTGAGGCCAGTTCATTGGCTATATTTAAGAGGTAGTTAGATGTGGCCCTTGTGGCTAAAGGGATCAGGGGGTAGGGAGAGAAGGCAGGTACAGGATACTGAGTTGGATGATCAGCCATGATCATATTGAATGGTGGTGCAGGCTCGAAGGGCCGAATGGCCTACTACTGCACTTAATTTCTATGTTTCCCTCTCCTCACCCCTCTCCCTCTCCTCCTCACCCCTCTCCCTCTCTCCCTCACCCCCCTTCCCTCTCTACCCCACCCCCTTCCCCTCTCTCCACCCGCCCCCCTTCCTCCAACCCCTCTGTCCCTCATCCATCACTACCCCTACCCCCCTCTCCTCCTCCCCCCCCACTCTTCCACATCTCCCCCCCCCCCCCCCACTCTTTCCCCTCTCTCCCCCCACCCCTCTCTCCCTCCCTCCCCATCCCCCCCCTCGCCCACATCTCTCTCCCCATCCCCCCCTCTCTCACCCCCTACCCCGCTCTCCTTTCCCTCCCAAATCTGTCATGTTTCCTCCTCCTCCTCTCCCTTCCCTCCCTCCCTACCCTCTTCTCACCCCCCCCCCCCCCTCCCTCCACCTGTGAGTTTGGGGTGTGGTTAATTTGAGTGTGATGCCGCATCCCCCCCTCCCCCTCCCGCAAACGCTGTTGGGGAAACAGACCCAACGGGTCTGCACTTGGTCTAGTTTAAAATAAAACTGATACCACTTTCTTCTCTAATTCTTTGTTTAATGGGTTTTTCTTTTTGATCACTTTTACACTAACACGACTCTCTCTCTTTATTTACTTTCTTTATTTCTACCTTTCCTTAAAGCTTAAACAATGAAGGGGTACAATTAATGTAATAAGATATAAGTGGCTTGTACTACTGTAACTTACTGTACTAATAAATAAACATTTTTAAAAGGATATTGGGATGAGGATAGGTGATTGTGAGTGGGATATTTGTTATACTGATTGTATTGGGAAGGGTGATTATAGGGTGATGGGTTGTATATATGATTAAGATACTGTATAGTATATGAGGGCTTTTTCTTTTGTATTTTTCTCTCTCTTTTTTGTATGGCTTTGTAAATATTTGATTAGTGTGTAAATGTAAATAATTTGGTGTACATATAGCTGCTGGTGTACATATGGTGTACATATAGCTGCTAAATTTGTATAAGATAATTATAAGTAGTTGAATAAGGGGTGGGAATTAATAAGCTTTGGCTTCTTCCTGCTCCTTTTCTGACACATACAATTTCATTTATTTATAGATATTGTTTATGACACTTTATAAATATTGTTTTGTTTTTTGTATGCTGTTTCATACTTGCTTTTTATTCTTTTATTCTGTTCGAAATAAAGAATCAAATAAATAAATAAATAGACGTCCTGTTTGAATCTTCTCTCCACTCTCAATGCAAAAACCTTAACCACGTCAACTCTGTCTATTCCCTATCATCATTTTAAAGACCTCTATGAAGTTCCCCCTTAACCTTCTGCGCTCCAAAGATAAAAGACCTAACTTGTTCAACCTTTCTCTGCAAGTTAGGTGCTGAAACCCAGGCAACATTCTAGTAAATGTCCTCTGTACTCTCTCTATTTTGTTGACATCTTTCCTATAATTTGGCGACCAAAATTGTACACCATACTGCAGAATTGGCCTCCCCAATGCCTTGACCAATTTTAACATACATACTAACTAAACGTTGACATAGTTATACATTTAAGTAATATTATATCTACTGAACATAGCAGTTAGTTTGAGATACTGGTGTTGAAACTACCCTCAACCCTCTGTCCTAAACTTCATGCAGACCCTTTGTTACCCTCTCTCCCCCTCCCCCCATTCACTCTCTCTCCCCCTCTCCACTCTCCTCCCCCTTCCCTCTTCTCACATCCCAATATTCTCCTACCCCTTCTCCTCCACCTCTCCGCCCCACTCCCCCTCTCCTCCCCCCACCTCTCCTTCCTCCTCCTCTTTCCACCTCTCCTTCCTCCTCCTCTCTCCCCATTCCTTCCACACCTCTTTCCCTTTCCCCCATCCCCTCCCTCCCCACCTCCCTCTCCAAGGTCTAGTCCCGTCCATTTACCGCTGGATTCCTGTCCGCTGCGTCCACACGAACCAACGTCCAGCAACGCTGCCATCTTTGAGGAGGATGGCCCTAGCCCTGACCCTCCACCGGATGAAGTGCGGGGATAGATGGTCCCGGGGTGCGCTGAGTACCAGGCACCGCAGCCGCCGCAACTGCACTATTACATCAGTGGTCCTGCGCCGTGGGCTGTAGGTTGTCGACCCCTGGTTTACTCATTGCGATTTTCACAGCTTATAATCAATCCAGGCCTGGTTTGCTGCAGGGCCTTCAGCTGATTCTTTCCTTCTGAACTGAATGAATTCCACCCAAGCCTGAAACAGATTGAGGAACAAAAAGGAAATAAACAGATTGGTGTCAATAGCAAGGATGGGGTTAACATTTCAACAACCCTTTAAAGGTTTAGATACAGCATGGAAACGTGCCCTTCAGCCCACCATGTAATTGCTGATCGGGTAGCACCACCGCAGTGGCTTCAATCACTTTCTTCCGGACCACGAAGTGAAAGGGTCACGGCTCTCTGAGCTGCAGCTCTACTCCAAGGTGAGTCCCCTGCATATGCTTTTTCAGCCAATTGATATGTATGTTGTTCACCATTCACCATGGTCTGAAGTTTCTTGGCATTTTGTTGGAAAGTTTGTAAATTCGTCTATCCATATTGTCTTTGAAATGTGTATTGAACATGAAATGCATTTGTATATTTGTCTATCTATATTGTCTTTGAAATGTGTATTGAACATGAAAAGCATTTGCAAATTGGTCTATCTATATTGTCTTTGAAATGTGTATTGAAAATAAAAAGCATTTGTTATTGTTATAAAGTGTTTGCAAATTTGTTTCTCTTGGGTTTTAAAATGGATGCACCCGTTTTCAGGTGACTAAAGCATGATGTCTGTATTGTATTTGAAATGTTTATGTAAATTGAAATGCATTTGTTGCAACGTTTTCAGGAGGAATAAAGCTTTTTATTTGGACCAGAACTGTGTTTACATTTAAAATTGGCGCTCATTTTGTGATTTTGGCGGTTGCAAGATGGCGGCGATGATGTAATCTCCGGCGATCGGGAAGCCGGCGGCGATGACGCCATTTCCGGTCGGAGGCGAGATGGCGGCGATGACGCCATTTCCGGTCAGAGGTAAGATGGCGCTGCATGCTGAAGACGGAGTGCAAAAGGTGTTGAATAATTCTACAGAACTGGTAAATGTTTGTGTTTGTTGCAGCCAAAGCTGCATTGTGTTTCAGCCAAAGCTGCATTGTATTTCAGCCATTGCTGCACAGTCTTTCAGCCAAAGCTGCATTGTCTTTCAGCAAAAGCTGCATTGTGTTTCAATAAAATCTGCATTGTGTTGCAGCATTGTGTTTCAGCCACAGACTACAACAGGATTTGAAGATTTGTTCAAATATTCGACTGCTTTCTCTATGGTAAGTCTGTGTTTGTTGGGACGTTATTTAAAAGCCACATTTTGTTTCAGCAAAAGCCTCTACAGCAGGATTTGAATATGAGTTTTGCACAGTGTATTTTAGTGTTGTGTGTGTGAATATATATGTGTGTGAATATATATGTGTGTGTGAATATGTGTGTGTGTGCGTGTGAGTGAATATATATATATATGTGTGTGTGTGATGTGTGTGTGTGTGTGTGTGGATATATATGTGTGTGTGTGTGGATATATATGTGTGTGTGTGGATATATGTGTGTGAATATATATATGTGTGCATATATATGTGTGTGTGTGTGTTGATATATATGAATGTGTGTGTGATTGTACAAGAACTGTACAAGATTGTACAAGAACGGTACAAGAACTGTTCCAGAGCCGCTGTCTGAAAAAAGCTCAGAGAATTGCTAAGGACAAACTGCACCCCCTCCACAAAAACACCTGGATCTCCTGCCATCAGGCAAGATATATCGCAGCATCAAAGCCCGGACTACAAAACTGCTAAACAGCTTCCTGCCACAGGCTGTGAGGCTGCTAAACAGTCACTCTGTACTCACAATCACCTGATTCTGCGGCTTGGCACGGACACTTTAATAACTGGCACTGGCCACTCAAATCAGCTGCCCCGGACATTCTTATGATGGTTTTACTGTATTTTAACGTTGGTGTTTTACCTGCTTTTATCTATTTATACTGTTCCATCAGGGACTGGATTGTTTTTAGTGTTATTATGTGTGAAATGTTTTAAATTTCATGTGCGATGTTCCGGTATTCCCTGGGAAACGTCTTTTCATTTTGCACTGTACAACTGTTGCTTGCAAGATGACAATAAAGGTTGATTGATTGATTGAATATATATGAATGTGTGTGTGAATATATATGTATGTGTGCGTGAATGTGTGTGTATATGTGTGTGTGTGTGTGAATAGGGGGTTGCACACAAGGTCATAGGACTTGACGCACGGAGCCGCTCAATCCATCTGGAAGACATCTGTCACTTCCAGTATATGTTATTAATGCAAGAAACGCGTACTTTCCTATCTGTTAAAAACTGCCAAAATGTTGAATTTGTGCTCTGAAAAAAATTGTGGAAGTTGGGGTAAGTGTGAGAGACATGTACCCAACATTAGAATTCCAAACGTGAAATGAAATGAAAGTAAAGAGAAGCGAGAATTGAAGGAACAACAGCAGCTAAAGTGCTTGGTAAACATTGGCTGTGCAGATATCGTAATTGAAAATATCGGAATTATCGCGTTTGCTCACTGCATTTCATCAACAGTAAGGCATTATTCGTGTTTTTTCTTGATTCCTTTGGTATCTAAAAATTCTCAGAAGTGATAAATCTGGCGATTTATATTTTAAAAAAAGTCAGATTTATTACTTCTGAAACTTTTTAGTTGCCAAAGGAATCAAGAAAAAACACTAATAATGCTTTAGTGTTGATGAAATGCAGTGAGCAAACAGCCAATGTTCGCTAAACATCTCCCTGGAAGATGGAGTTGGAAACAATGGTAAGTGCCTAGCAGCAGTACATCGCGTGTAATCCATTTGGTGTAGCGTGACCCGACTGCCGTGAAACCTCCCTATATATGTGGGTGTGTGTGTGTGAATATATATATGTGTGTGTGGTGTGTGTGTGAATGTGTGTGTGTGTGAATATGTGTGTATGTGTGTGAGTGCATGTGAATATATATGTGTGTGTGAATATGTGCGCGTGTATATGTATATGTGTGTGTTTGTGTACATGATTATATGTGTGTGTGTGTGTGAATATGCATGAGTAAATTGCTCACTGCCCCCCTCCTGCACTGACATCCCCCACCTCAAGACGCTGCCCTCCGCCTGACTATAGGATGCACCCCCTACTGAAGCCGTCGACATCCCCTGCATGAGGACACCCCACCCCCTTCTCCTCAGTTCATGACAACACCCGCCTGAAGCTGCCCTTGGCTGCACGACATTTACCACCCATAGGGCAGTGTCTTGAGGTGGGGGATGAGTCTGTGTATGTGTGTGTGATTGAGTCTGTGTGCGCATGTGTGTGAGTGAGTCCGTGTGTGTGTTTGTATGAGTCTATGGGTGTGTGGGTCTTTGTGTGAATGTGTGTGTCATTGAGTTTGTGTGCGTGAATGAGTGTGTGTGTGTGTGTGTGTGTGTGTGTGTGTGTGTGTGTGTGTGTGTGTGTGTGTGTGTGTGAATATGTGTGAGAATGTGTGTGCATGTGAATATGTGTGTGTGAATATGTGTGTGTGTGTGAATATGTGTGTGTGTACGTGTGTGTCTGAATGTGTGTGTGAGTGAATGTGTGTGTGTGTGTGTGTGTGAATGTGTGTGAGTGTGTGCATATGTGTGTGAGTGCGTGTGAATATATATGTGCGTGTGAAATAATATAGTATTTCGTAGTTCAGAGCTTATTTGTTAAGTTTAATAGTGTGATGGCTGTCAGGAAGAAGCTGTTCCTCAATGTAGGTGTTACCGTTTTCAGTTTACAAAAGTCGCACGTGACTCCAGAAGTTGAGCATCAGTCAGTCCACAAGCCGTGAGAGTCAGTCAGTCTAAAGGGCATGAGTTAATCCCAAGGCAGTGAGTGAGTCCACAGGTCATGAGTAAATCGCTCACTGCCCCCTCTCCTTCACTGACATGCCCCACCTCCGGTTGGCTATAGGATGCACCCCCTGCTGAAGCCGCCCTCATACCCTGCATGAGCCCCCCCCCCCCCCCCCATTTATCATTAGCTCACGAGAACCCCACCTGAAGCTGTGCCCCTCCCTTGGCTGCACAATGTTTACCACCCCCCCACCCCAACCTGACAGCCCCCCACCTCAAAAAAATGTTTTGCACAAAATCTTCAGTGTTCATTAACAACTGAAATTGTCTTTAGGCTGCACACCTTTCCGCCCCTCACCCACACTCCCTCTTCTCCTCCTCTCCACCCCCCTCTCCCTCTTGCCCCTCTCTCTGTGTCTCTGTCTCTGCCCCTTCTCTCTCTGCCCTCACTCTCTCTACCCCCCCCCCCCCCACCCCCCCTCTCTATATGTGACTGCAAGTTGGGGGCTATGCGTCAGTAGATAGGGTGGTTATGGGGTAAAAGGAGCAAATTAATAATATTAATAAAATATCAAGGGGGGGTAATTAGCGTGTGCGCGGGGTAGTTAGTGCGTGTGACGCTGCATGCCGCCTCCCCCCCACAACCACACGTTGGGGGAACAGACGTTGGGGTGTGTATAAATATATATATATATATATATATATATATACACACATATATACACACACACACACACACACACACACAAATATATATATAAATAAATAAAAATAAATGTATATATAAATAAATATAATATATATAAATATAATATATATATATATAATATAATATATATATATAAATAGAATATATTTATAGAATATACAGAGGCCCAGGACCATTGGTGACAGAGGCCCAGGACCGTTGGTGAGCAGTGGAGGAGGGTCAGGGCGGTGAGTACTTAAATCGGGCGCGGGGCTTGTTTTCACAGAGGCCCAGGACCGTTGGTGAGCAGTGGAGGAGGGTCAGGGCGGTGAGTATATAAATCGGGCGCGGGGCTTGTTTTCACAGAGGCCCAGGACCGTTGGTGAGCAGTGGAGGAGGGTCAGGGCGGTGAGTATATAAATCGGGCGCGGGGCTTGTTTTCACAGAGGCCCAGGACCGTTGGTGAGCAGTGGAGGAGGGTCAGGGCGGTGAGTATATAAATCGGGCGCGGGGCTTGTTTTCACAGAGGCCCGGGACCGTTGGTGAGCAGTGGAGGAGGGTCAGGGCGGTGAGTATATAAATCGGGCGCGGGGCTTGTTTTCACAGAGGCCCGGGACCGTTGGTGAGCAGTGGAGGAGGGTCAGGGCTTTTACCAAAATCCGTAACGTTCCACACTCCATAGTGAGGGTTCTGGTGGAAGCCGCTGATTGGTGGAAGCAGACTAGAGGAAGCAGCTGATTGGGTGCAACATCAGGTTAGCATTTGTGCTTTCTGGTTAAAGGGGCAGTGCTTTAGTAAAGGTACAGTGAGCCAAGGGTACAGTGGGTTAAAGGTGCAGTGCTTTAGTAAAGGTGCAGTGAGCTAAGGGTACAGTGGGCTAAAGGTACAGTGCTTTTTGTTTATATAATAAAGGTGCAGTTTAAAGGTCACGAGGGAGCAGCTGTTGTGAGTCAGATACCTGCTGATTTCTCCCAGCAGTTTCTATTGTATTATACTGGTATCAGATCCAGGGTAAGGCGGGAGAATGACAGTCAGAGCAGTATACTGTTCTGGATGTCAGATGTGGGAGGTCATGGTGTCGGATGGCCCTCCAGACGTCCACATCTGCACCAGGTGCAGAGAGATGGGGCTCCTAAGGGACCGTATTAGGATCCTGGAGCAGCAGCTCGATGACCTCGCTCTGATCAGGGAGAGTGAGGAGGTCATAGAGGGGAGTTATAGAGAGGTGGTCACTCCAAAACCACGGGAGAGAGACATGTGGGTCACGTTAAGGAAGGGCAAGGGGCAGAGGCAGGAACGAGTGAGTACTCCAATGTCGGTACACCTCGCAAATAAGTACTCCTGTTTGAGTACGGATGGGGGTGACAGCCTACCCGGGGGTAGTGACAGCGGACGGGCCTCCAGCACAGAGACCGGCCCTGTTGCTCCAAAAGCTAGGGAAAAAAAGAGGGCAATAGTAATTGGGGACTCTATTGTTAGGGGGTCGGATAGGCAATTCTGTGGACGCAGTCGGGAGACCAGGATGGTGGTCTGCCTCCCTGGTGCCAAGGTCTCGGACGTGTCTCAACGCATCCAAGAAATCCTTAAATCAGAGGGAGAGGAGCCTGAGGTCGTGGTACATATAGGTACCAATGACATAGGAAAAAAAGGGAAGAGGTCCTGAAGGGAGGATTTAGGGAGTTGGGAGGAGAGTTAAGAAAAAGGACCAAAAAGGTAACAATCTCAGGATTACTGCCTGTGCCACGCGACAGTGAGAGTAGGAATGGAGCGAGGTGGAGGATAAATGCGTGGCTGAAAGACTGGTGCAGAGGGCAGGGATTCAAGTTCCTGGATCATTGGGACTTCTTTTGGGGAAGGTGGGACCTGTACAGAAAGGATGGGTTGCACTTGAACCCGAGGGGGACCAATATCCTAGCGGGGAAATTTGCAAAGGGAGCTGGGGAGACTTTAAACTAGAATGGTTGGGGCGAGGGACTCAAATAGCGAAAGGTAGTAGACAGAATGGGAGGCAGGAAGCAGAAATGGGAAGCACTCGGACACAAGAGGAGAAAGAAAAAAAAGGAAATAAACAGAGAATAAGAGACGGGGGTTTTCTTAAATGTGCATATTTTAATGCTAGGAGCATTGTAAGAAAGGTGGATGAGCTTAGAGTCTGGATAGACACCTGGAAGTATGATGTTGTGGCGATCAGTGAAACGTGGTTGCAGGAGGGCTGTGATTGGAAACTAAATATTCCAGGATTTTGTTGCTTCAGGTGTGATAGAATTGGAGGGGCAAGAGGTGGAGGTGTTGCATTGCTAGTCAGGGAAGATATTACAGCAGTGCTTTGGCAGGATAGATTGGAGGGCTCATCTAGGGAGGCTATTTGGGTGGAATTGAGAAGTGGGAAAGGTGTAGCAACACTTATAGGGGTGTATTATAGACCGCCAAACGGGGAACGAGAATTGGAAGAGCAAATATGTAAGGAGATAGCAGATATTAGTAGTAAGCACAAGGTAGTGATTGTGGGAGATTTCAACTTTCCACACATAGACTGGGAAACACATTCTGTAAATGGGCTGGATGGTTTGGAGTTTGTAAAATGTGTGCACGATAGTTTTTTTGCAACAATACATAGAGGTACCTACTAGAGGAGGGACAGTGCTGGACCTCCTGTTAGGAAATGAGATGGGACAGGTGGCGGAGGTATGCGTTGGGGAGCACTTCGGGTCCAGTGATCACAATACCATTAGTTTCAATATAATTATGGAGAGTCAGAACTGGACCCAGGGTTGAGATTTTTGATTGGAGAAAGGCTAACTTTGATGAGATGCGAAATGATTTAAAAGGAGTGAACTGGGACATTTTGTTTTATGGGAAGGATGTAGAAGAGAAATGGAGGACATTTAAAGGGAAAATTTTAAGAGTACAGAATCTTCATGTTCCTGTTCGGTTGAAAGGAAACAGTAAAAATTGGAAAGAGCCCTGGTTTTCAAGGGAAATTGGACACCTTGTTTGGAAAAAGAGGGAGATCTACAATAATTATAGGCAGCATGAAGTAGATGAGGTGCTGGAGGAGTATAAGGAATGTAAAAAGAATCTAAAGAAAGAAATTAGAAAAGCTAAAAGAAGATATGAGGTTGCTTTGGCAAGTAAGGTAAAAGTCAATCCAAAGGGTTTCTACAGCTATATTAATAGCAAAAGGATAACGAGGGATAAAATTGGTCCATTGGAGAGACAGAGTGGACAGCTATCTGCAGAGCCAAAACAGATGGGGGATATATTGAACAATTTATTTTCTTCGGTATTCACCAAGGAGAAGGATATTGAATTATGTGAGGTAAGGGAAACTAGTAGAGTAGCTATGGATACTATGAGTTTCAAAGTAAAAGAAGTACTGACACTTTTGAAAAATATAAAAGTGGATAAGTCTCCAGGTCCTGACAGGATATTCCCTAGGACATTGAGGGAAGTTAGTGTAGAAATAGCCGGGGCTATGACA
Source organism: Leucoraja erinaceus (assembly GCF_028641065.1). Lineage (NCBI taxonomy): Eukaryota > Metazoa > Chordata > Chondrichthyes > Rajiformes > Rajidae > Leucoraja > Leucoraja erinaceus. The sequence continues at coordinate 82,519 of NW_026576171.1, read as the reverse complement.
GAAATATTTCAAATGTCATTAGAAACGGGAATAGTCCCCGAGGATTGGCGTACTGCGCATGTTGTTCCATTATTTAAAAAGGGTTCTAAGAGTAAACCTAGCAATTATAGACCTGTTAGTTTGACTTCAGTGGTGGGCAAATTAATGGAAAAGATACTTAGAGATAATATATATAAGCATCTGGATAAACAGGGTCTGATTAGGAACAGTGAGCATGGATTTGTGCCTGGAAGGTCATGTTTGACTAATCTTCTTGAATTTCTTTTGAAGAGGTTACTAGGGAAATTGACGAAGGTAAAGCAGTGGATGTTATCTATATGGACTTTAGTAAGGCCTTGGACAAGGTTCCTCATGGAAGGTTCGTTAAGAAGGTTCAACTGTTGAATATCAATGCAGGAGTAGCAAGATGGATTCAACAGTGGCTGAATGGGAGAAGCCAGAGGGTAATGGTGGATGGTTGTCTGTCGGGTTGGAGGCAGGTGACTAATGCGGTGCCTCAGGGATCTGTGTTGGGTCCTTTGTTGTTTGTCATGTACATCAATGATCTGGATGAAGGTGTGGTAAATTGTATTAGTAAGTATGCAGATGATACCATGATAGGGGGTGTTGTGGATAATGAAGAGGATTTCCAAAGTCTACAGAGTGATTTAGGCCATTTGGAAGAATGGGCTGAAAGATGGCAGATGAAGTATAATGCTGATAAATATGAGGTGCTACACCTTGGCAGGACAAATCAAAATAGGACGTACATGGTAAATGGTAGGGAATTGAAGAATACAGTTGAACAGAGGGATCTGGGAATAACCGTGCATAGTTCCTTGAAGGTGGAATCTCATATAGATAGGGTGGTAAAGAAAGCTTTTGGTATGCTAGCCTTTATAAATCAAAGCATTGAGTATAGAAGCTGGGATGTAATGTTAAAATTGTACAAGGCATTGGTGAGACCAAATCTGGAGTATGGTGTACAATTTTGGTCGCCCAATTATAGGAAGGATGTCAACAAAATAGAGAGAGTACAGAGGAGCTTTTCCCTTTGAGAATAGGGAAGATTCAAATAAGAGGACATGACTTCAGAATTAAGGGACAGAATTTTAGGGGTAACATGAGGGGGAACTTCTTTACTCAGAGAGTGGTAGCGGTGTGGAATGAACTTCCAGTGGAAGTGGTGGAGGCAGGTTCATTGGTATCATTTAAAAATAAATTGGATAGGCATATGGATGAGAAGGGAACAGAGGGTTATGGTATGAGTGCAGGCAGATGGGACTAAGGGAAAAAAGTTGTTCGGCACGGAATTGTAGGGCCGAGATGGCCCGTTTCCGTGCTGTAATTGTTATCTGGTTATATGGTTAATACTCTAAATGTGGCCTGACCAACACATTCTACAACCATGATGAGCGTTTGGCAGCACTGGGTCAGTACTCACTGGAGTTTAGATGAGGGACATCATTGAATAGTGGATGCAGAATAGTGAAATGTGGATGTGATAGTGGATACAGAGAGGATGTTTCCTCTAGTGGGACTAGAGGTCATAGCCTCAGAATTAAAGGATGTTCTTTTCAGACGGAGGAGAAATTTCTTTCGTCAGAGGGTGGTGAATCTGTGAAATTCTTTGCCCCAGAAGGCTGTGGAGGCCACGTCGGTGGATATTTTCATGCAGAGATAGATAGATTCTTGATTAGTACAGGTGGCAGAGGTTATGGGGAGAAGGCAGGAGAATGGGGTTGGATACATTAGCTCTAATTGAATGGCAGAGCAGACTTGATGGGTTGAATGACCCAATTCTACTCCTATCACATATGACCGTATGAACTGCACCATGTCCTCCCAACTTCTCAACTCAATCCGTGACATATGACAATAAAACACTCTTAACGAGACATTCTTGCCATAGAGGGAGTACAGAGAAGGTTCACCAGACTGATTCCTGGGATGTCAGGACTTTCATATGAAGAAAGACTGGATAGACACAGTTTGTACTCGCTAGAATTTAGAAGACTGAGGGGGGATCTTATAGAAACTTACAAAATTCTTAAGGGGTTGGACAGGCTAAATGCAGGAAGATTGTTCCCGATGTTGGGGAAGTCCAGAACAAGAGGTCACAGTTTAAGGATAAGGGGGAAATCTTTTAGGACCGAGATGAGGAAACCGTTTTTCACACAGAGAGTGGTGAATCTCTGGAATTCTCTCCCGCAGAAGGTAGTTGAGGCCAGTTCATTGGCTATATTTAAGAGGGAGTTAGATGTGGCCCTTGTGGCTAAAGGGATCAGGGGGTATGGAGAGAAGGCAGGTACAGGATACTGAGTTGGATGATCAGCCATGATCATATTGAATGGCGGTGCAGGCTCGAAGGGCCGAATTGCCTACTCCTGCACCTATTTTCAATGTTTCTATTGACACAAACACTCACTCTATCAACGCCAGACTCGGGAGTGACTGTATGAGGCAACGGAGAGCGGGGAGAGAGCGGTCTGTCAAGACATTTTTCCCCAGGTTCAGCTCTGTCAGCGACTGGTTTGTTGTTGGAGAAGAGACGATATCCTCGATATCAGAATCTGTGAGACCGACATCCCACAGCCTGGAGATCAGAAAGAGAGAGGGATAGTTACAGAGATGGATACACAGGTAACGCAAATCCCCAGTGTTTATCAGCGACACAATTACAGAGTCAAAGTCATCCTTTTTTAATGTAGAGATGTTGAGCAGAACCCCCACCCCCTCTTCCCTGTGCCTCGCTTTTAACAGCCAATTTTTTTTTCATTACACATTTATACCAAGCCAATTGACCTACAAACCTGTAAGCCTTTGGAGAGTGGGAGAAAACCGAAGATCTCCGTACACCGAAGAGCCAAAAGAGATGGGGGAGATATTGAACAATTTCTTTTCGTCGGTATTCACCAAGGAGAAGGATATTGAATTATGTGAGTTAAGGGAAATTAGTAGAGTAGCTATGGATACTATGAGTTTCAAAGTAAAAGAAGTACTGACACTTTTGAAAAATATAAAAGTGGATAAGTCTCCAAGTCCTGACAGGATATTCCCTAGGACATTGAGGGAAGCTAGTGTAGAAATAGCCGGGGCTATGACAGAAATATTTCAAATGTCATTAGAAACAGGAATAGTCCCTGAGGATTGGCGTACTGCGCATGTTGTTCCATTGTTTAAAAAGGGTTCTAAGAGTAAACCTAGCAATTATAGGCCTGTTAGTTTGACTTCAGTGGTGGGCAAATTAATGGAAAAGATACTTAGAGATAATATATATAAGCATCTGGATAAACAGGGTCTGATTAGGAACAGTCAGCATGGATTTGTGCCTGGAAGGCCATGTTTGACTAATCTTCTTGAATTTTTTGAAGAGGTTACCAGGGAAACTGACGAGGGTAAAGCAGTGGATGTTGTCTATATGGATTTTAGTAAGGCCTTTGACAAGGTTCCTCATGGAAGGTTGGTTAAAAAGGATCAACTGTTGGGTATAAATGCAGGAGTAGCAAGATGGATTCAACAGTGGCTGAATGGGAGAAGCCAGAGGGTAAAGGTGGATGGTTGTTTGTCGGGTTGGAGGCAGGTGACCCAGGGATCGGTGTTGGGTCCTTTGTTGTTTGTCATGTACATCAATGATCTGGATGAAGGTGTGTTAAATTGGATTAGTAAGTATGTAGATGATACCAAGATAGGGGGTGTTGTGGATAATGAAGAGCATTTCCAAAGTCTACAGAGTAATTTAGGCCATTTGGAAGAATGGGCTGAAAGATGGCAGATGGAGTTTAATGCTGATAAATGTGAGGTGCTACACCTTGGCAGGACAAATCAAAATAGGACGTACATGGTAAATGGTAGGGAAATTAAAAATACAGTTGAACAGAGGGATCTGGGAATAACCGTGCATAGTTCCTGGAAGGTGGAATCTCATATAGATAGGGTGGTAAAGAAAGCTTTTGGTATGCTAGCCTTTATAAATCAGAGCATTGAGTATAGAAGCTGGGATGTAATGTTAAAATTGTACAAGGCATTGGTGAGGCAAAATATGGAGTATGGTGTACAATTTTGGTCGCCCAATTATAGGAAGGATGTCAACAAAATAGAGAGAGTACAGAGGAGATTTACTAGAATGTTGCCTGGGTTTCAACAACTAAGTTACAGAGAAAGGTTGTATAAGTTAGGTCTTTATTCTCTGGAGCGCAGAAGGTTAAGAAGGGACATGATAGAGGTCTTTAAAATGATGAGAGGGATAGACAGAGTTGATGTGGCTCAGCTTTTCCCTTTGAGAATAGGGAAGATTCAAACAAGAGGACATGACTTCAGAATTAAGGGACAGAAGTTTAGGGGTAACATGAGGGGGAACTTCTTTACTCAGAGATTGGTAGCAGTGTGGAATGAACTTCCAGTGGAAGTGGTGGAGGCAGGTTCGTTGGTATCATTTAAAAATAAATTGGATAGGCATATGGATGAGAAGGGAATGGAGGGTTATGGTATGAGTGCAGGCAGGTGGGACTAAGGGAAAAAAGTTGTTCGGCACGGACTTGTAGGGCCGAGATGGCCTGTTTCCGTGCTGTAATTGTTATATGGTTATCTCGGAGAAAACCCATGTATTTACGGGGAGAATGTACAAACTCCGTACAGACAGCACCCCTAGACAGGATCGAACATGGGTCTCTGGCACTATCAGGAAGTGAAACCCTAGTGACACCACACCTGGAGTATTGTGTGCAGTCCTGGTCCCCTAATTTGAGGAAGGACATTCTTGCTATTGAGGGAGTGCAGCACAGGTTTACAAGGTTAATTCCCAGGATGGCGGGGCTGTCATATGCTGAGAGAATGGAGCAGCTGGGCTTGTACACTCTGGAATTTAGAAGGATGAGAGGCGATCTCATTGAAACATATAAGATTGTTAAGGGCATGGACACGCTAGAGGCTAGAAACATGTTCCCGATGTTAGGGGAGTCCAGAACCAGGGGCCAGAGTTTAAGAATAAGGAGTAAGCCATTTAGAACGGAGACGAGTAAACACTTTTTTCTCAGAGAGTGGTGAGTCTGTGGAATTCTCTGCCTCAGAGGGCGGTGGAGGCAGGCTCTCTGGATGCTTTCAAGGAAGAGCTACATAGGGCTCTTAAAAATAGCAGAGTCAGGGGAGAGTCAGGGCGGCGCGACTCTCGTCAGCAGCGGCCTCTGCAGTCTGTCCGCGGTTTATTATTTTTTGTCTGTGTTTTAATGTAGTTTTTGTTATTTTTTGTTGGGGTGTGTGTGTGTGGGGGGGTGGGGTGGGAGGGAGGGGGAAACTTTTTAAATCTCTCCCTGCACTGGAGACCCGACCTTTTTTGGTCGAGTTTCCGTTGTCGTTGGGGCCGCAACGAGGAGCGGCCTCCAACAGGAAGAAGCCGGGGACTCTGGTGCTACTCACCGTCGCCGTCGCGGGGCTGGCCGAGTCCGGAGCGGTTGGAGCGGTGGAGGAGCGCTGCTGCTGCTGCCGATGCCGCTGCTGAGTCGGAGGCTGCTGCTGCGGGTCTGCGGACAGCGGCGCCGGGAGCCCGCGGATCCCTGGAGAGAGACCGCTTTTCGGGGCTCCTGCAACGGCGACTTCTCCCGCCCGTGTTGCGGGGTTGAAGAGCTCCTGGAGCGGGGCCTCACTACACCGCGCCGCGAGGCTGGAATGGCCGCGGAACTTTGCGAGCGCACACCGGGGGCTCCAACACCAAGACCCGGTGTGCGACCTCGCACCACCCGGCGTGGCTTCAATGGCCGCGGGACAATCGCCATCGCCAGCCGGGGGCTTTGACTTTGACTCTGACATCGGGGGGGGGGGGGGGAGAGTGCAGTGGAGAGATAAGTTTTTTTTGGCCTTCCATCACAGCTATGTGATGGATGTTTATGTAAAATGTAATTATGTTGTGTCTGGGTCTATTTGTGTGTAATGTATGGCTGCAGAAACGGCATTTCGTTTGGACCTCTAGGGGTCCAAATGACAATTAAATTGACTCTTGAAATTGACTCTTGATATGGGGAGAAGGCAGGAATGGGGTACTGATTGGGGATGATCAGTCATGATCACATTGAATGGCGGTGTTGGCTCGAAGGGCCGAATGGCCTACTCCTGCTCCTATTGCCTATTGAAGCAACGCCTCCGCTGCGCCACTGTGCCACACTTACATCGTGAAAACAGGTCCTTTGGACCAACTTGCCCACACCGGCCAGCATGGCCCATCCACACTAGTCTCACCTACCCACGTTTGGTCCATATCCCTCCAAACCTGTCCTATCCAGGTACCTGTCTAAATGTTGCTAAAACATTGCGATAGTACCTACCTCAACAACCTCCTCCTCCGACTGATCCTTCCTACACCTCCCACTCTTTGCGTGAACGTTGCCCCTCAGATTCCTATTAAATCTTCCCCGACCTCACCTTAAATCCATGTCTTCTGGTTTGCGATTCCCTTACTCAGGATAACTAACTGTGCGTCTCCCCGATCTGTTTCTCTTATGATTTTGCACATTTCTATAAGATCGCCCCATTCTCCTGCGCTCCACGGAATACAATTACCCGTTCAATGATTCACTATGGCTCATGCCCTCGTGTCCTGGCAGCATCCTCAGTAAATCTTCTATGCACCCTTTCCAGCTTGACATCTTTTCTACAACATGGTACCCAGAACTGAATACAATACTCGAAACACGGCCTCCGACGTCTTACACGATTGCAACATGACCTCCCAACTTCTATACTTAATGCTGATCACATTCATGATTAGTGTCAGGCACTGGTACAAGGGTACAGAGAGATTTTATGAGGATGTTGCCAGGGCTAGTGGGTCTGAGCTATTGGGAGAGGTCAAGCAGGCTGGAATTTTCAAAACTCTTTATATTGTGGAGTAGTTCCTGAGGATTGGAGGGTAGCTAATGTAACACCACTTTTTAAAAAGGGAGAGAGAGAGAAAACGGGGAATTACAGACCAGTTAGTCTAACGTCGGTAGTGGGGAAACTGCTAGAATCTGTTATTAAAGATGGGATAGCAGCACATTTGGAAAGTGGTGAAATCATTAGACAAAATCAGCATGGATTTATGAAGGGTAAATCATGTCTGACGAATCTTATAGAATTTTTCGAGGATGTAACTAGTAGAGTGGATAAGGGAGAACCAGTGGATGTGTTATATCTGGACTTTCAGAAGGCTTTCGACAGTCCCACATAAGAGATTAGTATACAAACTTAAAGCACACGGTATTGGGGGTTCAGTATTGATGTGGATAGAGAACTGGCTGGCAGACAGGAAGCAAAGAGTAGGAGTAAACGGGTCCTTTTCACAATGGCAGGCAGTGACTAGTGGGGTACCGCAAGGCTCAGTTCTGGGACCCCAGCTATTTACGAATATATATTAATGATTTGGACGAGGGAATTTAATGCAACATCTCCAAGTTTGCGGATGACACGAAGCTGGGGGGCAGTGTTAGCTGTGAGGAGGATGCTAGGAGACTGCAAGGTGACTTGGATAGGCTGGGTGAGTGGGCAAATGCATGGCAGATGCAGTGTAATGTGGATAAATGTGAGGTTATCCACTTTGGTGGCAAAAACAGGAAAGTAGATTATTATCTGAATGGTGGCCGATTGGGAAAGAGGGAGATGCAACGAGACCTGGGTGTCATGGTACACGAGTCATTAAATGTAGGCATGCAGGTGCAGCAGGCAGTGAAGAAGACGAATGGTATGTTAGCATTCATAGCAAAAGGATTTGAGTATAGGAGCAGGGAGGGTCTACTGCAGTTGTACAGGATCTTGGTGAGACCACACCTGGAGTATTGCGTACAGTTTTGGTCTCCTAATCTGAGGAAAGACATTCTTGCAGAGAAGGTTCACCAGACTGATTCCTGGGATGTCAGGACTTTCATATGAAGAAAGACTGGATAGACTCAGTTTGTACTCGCTAGAATTTAGAAGATTGAGGGGGGGATCTTATAGAAACTTACAAAATTCTTAAGGGGTTGGACAGGCTAGATGCAGGAAGATTGTTCCCGATGTTGGGGAAGTCCAGAACAAGGGGTCACAGTTTAAGGATAAGGGGGAGATCTTTTAGGACCGAGATGAGGAAAACTTTTTTCACACAGAGAGTGGCGAATCTCTGGAATTCTCTCCCACAGAAGGTAGTTGAGGCCAGTTCATTGGCTATACAGGTGCAGAACCTTTTATCCGAAGATCCAAATAACGAAAAGCTCCAAATAGCGGACATTTTTTCAGTCCTTGAAGAAAGGTCTTTGAAGACGTTCACCGAGGGCAGCCCGCAGAGGTGACAGCGGAACCTCCGGTCGGTCCTCGAAGAAAGGGGAACTAAATCCCCATTCATAAAAGAGGTGAGGGTATATTGCGCGGGAGGGTTAATATTTGACAATCTGCTGCTGCCTGCCCGCTGAGTTTAAAAGTTCCCACGGTAGACTCATGATACAGTGTATCGTGAGTCTTGCGTGGGAACGTTTTAACGGGCAGGCAGCAGCAGATTGTCGCTCCCTTCAGTTTCACCCCACCTACACCCCTCTGCTTCCCGGCCATGTGTGTGACCCCTTCCCTCCCCTCTCTAGTTCCCCGCCCATTGCACCGGCGCGGGGGCTTTGCACTTCACATCGGCGATGCCAGCCAGCAGGTCAGTGCCAGTCACCGGAGACGTCAGGACCAACGGGACACCGACCCCCAGGCCCACTGCAAGCACGGAGATCCCAGAGACCCACAGCCAGCAGCAGCCCAGCCCCGTTCCAACTCCAGAGGAACACGCTCCCCGTAGGGACAGAAGCTGATGGTGTGCAAGGTACATCTTGTTCTTGGGGTTGCAGATGAGGGGGCGCAGCTCGGGCTGTGACGTCTCTGGCCACCCCCCTGTACAGGAGCTGAGACTGGGAACTGTACCGCCATTGCAGGTGAGCAGGAGGCAGTTGTAGAGGGAGGGGGCAAGGGCGGTACAGTTCACAGTCTCAGCTCCTGTCCAGGGGGGTGGCCGGAGACGTCAGGACCAACGGGACACCGACTGCAAGCACGGAGATCCCGGAGACTCACAGCCAGCAGCAACTCTAGCCCAACCCCGTTCCAACTCCAGAGGAACCCGGGTTGCGGATGAGGGGGCGCAGCTCGGCCTGTGGGCAAACTGCCACTTGTCGCTGTAGCGGCCCATCGGGGAGCGGGTTCCTGTTGGTCCTGACGTTTCCGGCCACCCCCCTGGACAGGAGCTGAGACTGGGAACTGTACCGCCCTTGCCCTCTCCCTCTGCAACTGCAAACAACCCCACTCTCCTGCTCACCTGCAAGGGCGGTACAGTTCCCAGTCTCAGCTCCTGTACAGGGGGGTGGCCGAAGACGTCAGGACCACCAGAAGCCGCTCCCCGATGGGCCGCTACGGCGACAAGTGGCAGTTCGCCCACAGCCCGAGCTGCGCCCCCTCATCGGGACACCGTCCCCCAGGCCCCAAGCACGGAGATCCCAGATCAGCAACTCCAGCCCAGCCCCGCTCCAACTCCAGAGGAACACGCTCCCCGTAGGGGCAGAAACTGATGGTGTGCAAGGTACATCTTGTTCTTGGGGTGGCGCAGCTCGGGCTGTGGGCGAACTGCCACTTGTCGCTGTAGCGGCCCATCGGGGAGCGGATTCCTCTGAAGTTGGAGGGACAGGGAGACACAGCGGCTTTTGAGAATGGTGGGCAATCACTTCCAAAGTTTAGCCCACAAAGTCAGTACACCTCTCCTATACTTGTCTCCCGTACTAAGATTATCTCGCAGAGAATGATCCCAGCCTAACCCTCCCTATTCTCTCCTATTCTGCAAGAAAAAACTACATTGAAGACTCAAACTCGCGATCGAGTAACTGCCGGGATCGAGGCGCAAATTCGCGACCTTGCGGATATGAGCCGAGTACTCTACCACTGAGCCAGCCGTTAAAATCTACGCTAAAAATCTTCCAATCCGAAAGCCGAAAAATTCCGAATTACGAAAAGTTTCTGGTTCCAAGGCTTTCGGATAAAAGGTTGTGCACCTGTATTTAAGAGGGAGTTAGAAGTAGGTCTTGTGACTAAAGGGATCAGGGGATATGGAGAGAAGGCAGGTACAGGATACCGAGTTGGATGATCAGCCATGATCATATTGAATGGCGGTGCAGGCTCGAAGGGCCCAATGTGATCCTGCACCTATTTTCTATGTTTCTATGAATGCAGGAGGATGAGGTGTGATCTTATAGAGGTGTATAAATTAACGAGAGGAATAGATCGGGTAGATGCTGTGTCTCTTGCCCGGAGTAGTAGAATTGAGGACCAGAGGACATTGGTTTAAGGAGAAAGGGAAAAGATTGAATAGGAATCGGAGGGGTAACTTTTAAAAAGAAAGGTTGGTGGGTGTATGGAACAGGCTGCCAGAGGAGGTAGTTGAGGCTGGGCCTATCCCAATATTTAAGAAACAGTTGGACAGGTACATGGATAGGACAGGTTTCACAAGTTCTACTCGTAAGTAGAATTATGCCATTAGGCCCATTAAGGCTACTCTGCCATTCAATCATGGCTGATCATTGCCTCCTAATCCAATTTTCCTGCCTTCTCCCCATAACATTTAACACCCGTACTAATCAAGAATTTGTCTATCTCTCTCTTACAAATATCTACTGACTTGGCCTCAACTGCCCACTGTGGCAATGTTCCACAGAATAACTACCCTCTATTCAAAGTATTTCCTCCTCATCTCCTTCCTAAAGGTACGTCTTTTAATTCTGTCGCTATGATCTCTGGTCTTAGGCTCGTCCACTAGTGGAAACATCCTTTCCACATCCAATCTATCTATGCCTTTCATTATTCTGTATGTTTCAATGAGGTCCCCACTCAACCTTCTAAACTCCAGCGAGTACAGGCCCAGTGATTTCAAGCGCTTATCATATGCTAACCCATTTATTCCTGGAATAATTCTTGTGAAATATTCCAGGGACCCTTTCCATAGCCAGCACATCCTTCCTCAGATATAGATCCCACATTTGCTCATTCTGACCAGCGCCTTATGTTCTAGGATGTTCAGGATGGATAGAAACATAGAAACATAGAAATTAGGTGCAGGAGTAGGCCATTCGGCCCTTCAATATGATCATGGCTGATCATCCAACTCAGTATCCCGTACCTGCCTTCTCTCCATACCCTCTGATCCCCTTGGCCACAAGGGCCACATCTAACTCCCTCTTAAATATAGCCAATGAACTGGCCTCAAATACCCTCCGTGGCAGAGAGTTCCAGAGATTCACCACTCTCTGTGTGAAAAAAGTTCTCCTCATCTCGGTTTTAAAGGATTTCCCCCTTATCTTTAAGCTGTGACCCCTTGTCCTGGACTTCCCCAACATCGGGAACAATGTTCCTGCATCTAGCCTGTCCAACCCCTTAAGAATTTTGTAAGTTTCTATAAGATCCCCTCTCAATCTCCTAAATTCTAGAGAGTATAAACTAAGTCTATCCAGTCTTTCTTCATAAGACAGTCCTGACATCCCAGGAATCAGTCTGGTGAACCTTCTCTGCACTCCCTCTATGGCAATAATGTCCTTCCTCAGATTTGGAGACCAAAACTGCAATGGGCCAAACCCGAGCAGGTGGGACTAGTGTAGCTGGGTCATTCTTGGCCAGTGTGGGCAGGTTGGGCCGAAGTGCCTGTTTCCACACTGTATCACTCTATGACTCTGTGCATGTAAGCATGCTCTCAGTTCGGGACTTACCCCAGTCTTTGTATTTTACAGTCCGGATTTCTCAGGGCCTCACATGCCAGTTTCACTCTGGAATCCTCCAAATTATTGCTGCACAGTTCCAAGATCGTCAGCGAGCGGTTTGTACCGAGAACGGAGATGAGGTCCTCAACACCAGAACATGCGAGTCCGACATTATCCAGCCTGGAGGTTAAGGACAGTTAAAAATCACCCATGATGACACAATTATTCTTAGAGCTACCTGCAATCTTGCACCTCAAATGTTCAGTGAGACAGATAAGAGGTTAATCTGAGCAAGAGTGAGATTTAGTTTGGTTATACGGTGGGGAAACAGGCCCTTCGGCCCAATGAATCTGCACCGAACAGCGATCCCCGCACACCACCACTATCCTACACACCGAGGCAGCATGGTGGCACATGGTAGTGTTGACCAGAGACCCGGGTTCGATTCTGACTACGGGTGCTGTCTGTACGGATTTTGTACATTCTCCGGGTGCCCCGATTTCCTCCCACATTGCAAAGACGTACACTTTTTTGAGTAGCTGCTCTTTGGTGCACTTATATGAAAATTACGGTGGCTTCCACTGTCTTTCAGAGAACAATGGTGTTAATTAATGTGAAATGGAAGCTATTTCTGTTACGAATCCAGTCCCGTTCAAACAGTTTCTCACTAACTGTACAGGCTGCACTGTAACAAAGGTTCCCTTGCAACATCTCCACTGTGTGCCAGTGAGCAGGACTAGAATAAGATTCCAGATTAGCTCAGTTTAGTTTGGAGATACAGCGCAGAAACAAGCCCATCGGATCACAGAGTCCGCACCGACCAGCAATCCCTGCACATTAACACTACCCTACATGCACTAAGGACAATTGACATTTTTATACCAAGCCAATTATCCAACAAACCTGTACGTCTTCAGAGTGTTGGAGGTCTCGGAGAAAACCCAGGCGGTCAAGGGAAGAATGTACAAACTCCACACAGATAGCACCCGTGGTCCGGATCGAACCTGGGGCTCTGCCACTGCAGGTGCTGCAAGGCAGCAACTCTACCGCCACTCCACCCTGCCGACATTTATTATTGCACCTCAAAACTTCAGTGTGACAGAGAGAGAGGTTAATACGAGCAAGAGTGAGGTGTTGCACTTTGGGAGGTTCAGCGTAAGAGGAGAGTATACTGTTAATGGCAAGACCCTGAATAGCAATAATGTGCAGAAGGATGTTTACGTCCCATTCCATAGCCCACTGAAGGTGGCAGCGCATGTAGATAGGGTGGTAAAGGCAGCATTGTGTATAAGAGTCACAAAATTATTATGTAGAGCATGATGGAATTTAATGCAGAGAAATATGAGGTGTGGCATTTTGGAAAGTCTAACATAGGCAGGACGTACCCAGTGAATGGTAGAGCCCTCGTGGGTATTGTAGAGCAGAGGGATATAGGAGTGCAGGTGCATGGTTTCTTGAAGGCGGAGTTGCAGGGGATCAAAAAGGCGTTTTGCCCATTAGCCTTCATCAGTCAAAGTATTGATTATACAAGATAGGAGGTCATGTTGCTGTTGTATAAGACGTTGGCATTTAGAGTATTATGCTCAGCTCTGGGCAACATGTTATAGGAAAGACGTTGTGAAGCTGTAAAGGGCACAGAGAAGATTTACATGGATGTTGCCAGGGCTAGAGGGTCTGAGCTGCAGACAAAGGTTGGGTAGGCTGGGACTCTATTCCTTGGAGCGCAGGAGGGTGAGCAATGATCTTATTCAAATGTATAAAGTTATGAGTAGAATAGATCAGATGGATGCACAGAATCTCTTGCCCTGAGTAGGTGAATCGAGGACCAGAAGCCATAGGTTTAAGGTGAAGGGGGGAAAAAAGGGGAAATAGGATTCTAAGGGGTAACCTTTTCACACAAAGGGTAGTGGGTGTATGGAACAAGCTGCCAGAGGAGGTAGTTGAGACAGAAATTACCCCAACATTTAAGAAACAGTTAGACAGGATCATGCAGAGGACAGGTTTGGAGGGATATGGACCAAACAGGGGCAGGTGGGACTAGTGTAGCTGGGGCATGTTGGCCAGTGTGGGTAAGTTGGACCTATTTTCCCACTGTGTCACTCTATGACTCTATAAGGATGTGAAGACTCGAGGTGGTTTACCAATATGTTGTCTGGATTTGAGGGTTTCAGCTACAAAGAGGCGAGTTAAAATTGCTGTTTTCTCTGGAGTGTCAGAGGCTGAGGGGAGACTAGATAGAAGGCTTGGATAGAATGGATGTGGATAGGATGTTCCCACTGGCGGGGGAGTCTAGGACGAGAGGTCATTGCATAAGAATCTATTTATTTATTTATTTTAATTTATTTATTTTTACATTTTTATTAGAAGTACAATAAGTTGCAGCAATACACACCACATATATCTCATTATATTTGTTGTACCCCTTCATTTTTTTAACTCTAAAAAAGATAGAAATAAAGGAAGTAAGGAAAGTGAGAAAGAGTCATGAAGGTGCAGGAAAGTGTTGGGAAAAGAAAGCCCATTAGAAAAGGAGTTAGAGAAGAAAGTTAAGAAATAGACCCTAGAAAAGAAAGAAAGAAAGAGTAACAATCGCTCTATTATTTAAAAAAAAACTCCGCAAAAAGGGATATACCAACCGTATTTTTCACCCCCCGTTACCAGATCCTGGCACCTTTTATTTTTTAAATAACTATTGCACCTTATGTTTGTAATAAGCCCATAAATGCAGAACACGTCTTTTGGAAGTGGTCTGCTTTGCCTGCTAGGAGGAGTCTCATCTCTTCCAGATGTAATGTTTCGAACATGTTTGAAATCCACATTTTTATTGTTGGTATAGGAGCGTTTTTCCAGAATTTGAGTATAAGCTTTTTTCCCATTATTAGCCCGTAATTAAGTAAATTCTTTTGAAACGCGTTTAGTTCAGGACTACCTTCCGTTATTCCAAAAAGAATCCATTTGGCTTTTGGCATGAGTTTTATTTTAAACTAGACCAAGTGCAGACCCGTTGGGTCTTCTCCCCCAATGGTGTGATCCCCCAACCCAATATTCCACCATGCACCCGTCTCCTCCAACGGAACTGAAGCCGTTCCCAAATGTAAGATTCCAGCACTCCCCTGCCTCCCTCAGCAGTGGATTTAAAAAAAATTCCAATTGCACCTCCCCTGCCTGCTGCAGCAGTGAAAAGTTCAGAGTGTTCCTGTCTTGCAACTTTGTTTTGAAGTGTGTTGGAAGCTGATAGGAAGGAGCAGCCATCAACGAATCAAAAGGCAGAAAGGCAGCCGGACGGACGGCAGCCACAGACTTTTATATAATAACTAGACCAAGTGCAGACCCGTTGGGTCTGCTCCCCCAATGGTGTGATCCCCAACCCAATATTCCACCATGCACCCGTCTCCTCCAACGGAACTGAAGCCGTTCCCAAATGTAAGATTCCAGCACTCCCCTGCCTCCCTCAGCAGTGGATTAAAAAAAAATTCCAATTGCACCTCCCCTGCCTGCTGCAGCAGTTCCAATTGCAATACCAATTGGCCCTCCCCCTCCTGTTGAAGCACTTGGTGTGATATCCCATCGAGGTGAAAAGTTCAGTGTTCCTGTCTTGCAACTTTGTATTGAAGTGTGTTGGAAGCCGATTGGAAGGAGTAGCCGTCAACGAATCAAAAGGCAGCAAGGCAGCCGGACGGCCGGCAGGCGGCAGCCACATAGCTTTATAATAATAGATAGAAGATAGATAGATAGTTTTTGTGAAGATTTCAAATATTTTGTTCCAGAATTTTTATACAAAAAACAAGAGTGCGCTATGGTAGCTTCATGAGACTTACATTTATCACAAATGGGTGAGACGTTAGGGAAAACTTCATTGCATAAGAATTAAAGGACGTTCTTTTAGGAAGGAGGTGAGGAGGAATTTCCTTAGTCGGAGAGCAGTGAATCTGTGGAATTCTTTGCCACAGCAGGCTGTGGAGGCAAATCAATGGATATTTTTAAGGCAGAGATAGATTCTTGATTAGTACGGGTGGCAGAGGTTATGGCGAGAAGGTAGGAGAATGGGTTTAGGAGGGACAGATAGATCAGCCATGATTGAATGAAGGATTTGATGGGCCAAATGGCCTAATTCTGCTCCCATCACTTATGACCATAAGTGATTGATAAAAATACATCTATTGATGCCCCTGAACATATCATCATGTGACGTAACCTGGGGTCATTGGGTGCTTTGGGTCTTTCAACATCAGTATATAAAATGATGTGAGGCATGGATGGGGTAGACAGTCAGAAAATTTCCCAGGGTAGAAATGCCCAGCACTAGAGGGCATATCTCTAAGGAGAGGGGTGGGGTGGGGGAGACGTTTAATGGAGACTTTACTTTAGACCTCAGAGATACAGCATGGAAACATGCTTTTCGGCCCACCGAGTCAGTGCCAACTAGCTCTCCCCATACACTTGCACTATACTACCAACTTACAAGTCTTTGGAGTGCGGGGGGAAACTTGCAAAGCTTGAAAAACCTACACGATCACGGGGAGAACGCACAGGCAACACCCGCAGTCAGGATTGAACCCATGTCCCTGGCGCTGTAAGTCATCAACTCTACCGCTGCGCCACTGTGGAGGCAAAGTCAGTGGATATATTTAAGGCAGAGATAGATAAATTCTTGATTAGTATTGGTGTCAGGGGTTATGGGGGAAAGGCTGGAGAATGGGGTTGGGAGGTAGGTAGATCAGCCATGATCGAATGGCAGCGTTGACTAGATGGGTCCAATGGCCTGATTATAAACCTTTCGCATGATATGATCTTGTGATCACACCCAGTAAATACAATCGCTCACATTCGAAAACTTACCGTAGTATCTGTATTTTACAGTCCGAGTGTCTCAAAGCTGCGGATATTAGTTTCACTCCAGAATCTCCCAGTTTATTACCACTCAGGTTGAGATCTGTCAGTGAGCAGTTTGCACTCAGGGCAGAGGCAAGTTCCTTGGCACCAGACTCCGAGAGACCGTTATAACCCAGCCTGGAGAGGAGAGGGAGAGGGTGAGGGACACAGAGAGACAGGAGACGGTGCAAATCCCTAGTGTTCCCCACCATCAAAGGCAGCCAGCCTCATCAGAGACCATCACCACCCTGGCCACACACTCATTTCACCCATGCCATGGGGAAGAAGGTACAGGACTACAAAACTGTACTGTCCAGGTTCAGGAACAGCTTCTTCCTTACAGCCATTAGGCTATAAACACTATAACATCAAATAAGCTCTGAACTACAGACTAGACAGTTGTGAATTTATGGAATTCCCTGCCACAGAGGGCAGTGGAGGCCAAATCACTGGATGTATTTAAGAGAGTTAGATAGAGCTCTAGGGGCTAGTGGAGTCAAGGGATATCGGGAGAAGGCAGGCGTGGGTTATTGATACAGGACGATCAGCCATGATCACAATGAATAGTGGTGCTGGCTCAAAGGGCCGAATGGCCTCCTCCTGCACACATTTTCTATGTTTCTATGTTACTATTAATGGTGATATTGCACTATTATTGTTTGTTTGTTTTTTGTATGTACAGAATGTGTGCGAGTTTACGTGTTGTGCGTGCGTGTATGTAAGTGCGTGCGCCCGTGTGTATGTAATATATATATATCTATATTACTAAAAGTCTGTTCTTGACCGGTTTTGGCCATCTGTGCTGCGATTTCCGAGAGAACGACGCCACCTACGGCCGTCATTTTTGGCCACCTTGCTCAGAGCCCCCCCCCCCCCCCCCCTCCGCCGTATGTGTGCCGAGGATTTTTCCCGGCTATGAAAAATGACAGAGATATTAATGTTTTTACAAAATTCCCCATTCTCTCTGCTGCCCCCACTGGCAGCAGGGGGGAGGGACTATAAAACCAGGAAGTGGTGTGCCTCACTCACTCTTCAAGATGGAGGATGGCAGAGGGTCACGTTTCTCTAAGCTGTGAATAACACTGAACACATGTCTACTCAAATGTAAGTGTCCTTAGTGGTTCTAAAATGCTTGCAGAATGTGTCTATTGGTTCTAAAATGTTTGCAAAAAGGGTCTATCGGTTCTAAAATGTTTGCAAAAAGTGTATCTTTTGGTTCTACAATGCTTGCAGAATGTGTCTTTTTTAGTTCTAAAATACTCGCAAAAAAATGTCCTGGTTCTAAAGCTTGCAAAAAAATGTCTTGGTTCTAAAGCTTGCAAAAAATGTCTTGGTTCTAAAGCAAAAATGTCTATTGGTTTTAAAGCTTGCAAAAAGTATCTCTATTGGTTCTAAAGCTTGCAAAAAGTTGTGTCTATTGGTTCTAAAGCTTGCAAAAAATGTCTATTGGTTCTAAAGCTTGCAGAAAAAATGTCTATTGGTTCTAAAGCTTGCAAAAAATGTCTATTGGTTCTAATGCTTGCAAAAAAATGTCTATTGGTTCTAAAATGCTTGCAAAAAATGTCTATTGGTTCTAAAATGCTTGCAAAGGTGGGAGGGGGGGGGACTATAAAACCCGGAAGTAGTGTCGCTCGCAGTCTCTTCAAGATGGAGGCAGGCAGAGGGTCACGTTTCTCTGAGCTGTGAATAACACTGAACACATGTATACGCAAATGTAAGTGTCCTTAGTGGTTCTAAAATGCTTGCAGAATGTGTCTCTTTTGGTTCTACAATGCCAGCAAAATGTGTCTTTTTTGGTTCTAAATTGCTTGCAAAAAAATGTCTATTGGTTCTAAAGCTTGCAAAAAATAGATGCCTATTGGTTCTAAAGCTTGCAAAAAAAAACTATTGGTTCTAAAGCTTGCAAAAAAATGTCTATTGGTTCTAAAGCTTGCAAATATATGTCTATTGGTTCTAAAATGCTTGCAGATAGTATCTCTATTGCTTCTAAAGTGTGTGTGCGCGTCGTCTGTCTGTGCGTGCGTATGTATGAGTTGCTGTGTATGTGTGAGTGTCTGTGTATGTGTGTGAGTGTTTGACTGTGTCTCTGTGTATGAGTGCCTGTCTGTGTATGTGTGCCTGTCTGCGTGTCTGAGTATCTGTGTGTGTATTTCTGTGTGAGAGTGTGAGTGTGTGTGTGTGCGCGTGCGCGTGCACACTCTGCTTGAAATGCTGTGAAATTGGCTTGGAGTGCTGTGAGGTTGCACTTGCGGCCTGCATTCCATGTTGACTTTTGAGGTAAATTCTCAGATATTCTTTGTTAAAATTTGACCACTATTCTCTCTATATTAAAATTGTCCTTTTTTAAAAAAAAATATCAAGAGGCAGTGAGCAGCAGAACACAGCAAGAGACACAACAAAAAATAAATTTCATCTTTAACATTTAAATTGTTGTTATATTTTAAGTGATTCACATTTTAAACTTTAATACACCCTTTTTCCACTTGCCATGCCTGCGGGCTCTTCATCACAATAGTAACCTAATAGGCAGGAATGGTTGCGCTGTCGGAGAGCCGCTAAGAGTGCATGGGGGGGGGGGAGATTGAGAGGAGATGGACTCAATGTGTGTGGGGGAGGGGAATGGCATAGAGCAGAGTGGGGGGAGAAGGGAAGAGGGGTGACTAAGCGAATTGCCACCACAGCTGTGAGTGACTGGGCTGCCAGCCCACCAGCCATGATTAAGTGAAATGCCAGCCCACCAGCTGTAAGTGACTGAAGTGCCAGCCCACCACCCATGACTTAGTGAACTGCAAGTCCAAAAATCCATTCAGTCCACAATGTCCATACTAGCCCTCTGGAAACCAGTGCACGACAGACTGTGTGACTGAGCTGCCCGGCCAGAGTGACTGAGCTGCCAGCCCAAGAATCCATTCAGCCCTCTCCTCTCCCACCCCCCCCTCTCCTCTCTCTCCCCCCTTTCCTCCCCCCCATCCCTCCCCTAAACCCCCCCCTCCACCCTCCCTGCTCTCCACCTCCCCCCATCTCAGCACACCCCCTCTCTCTCCCCTCCATCCCCTCCCCCTCCCTGCTCCCCACCTCACCCCCTCTCAGCACCCCCTCTCTCTCTCTCTCCTCCCCTCCTCCCCCACCTTTCCCCCCCTCACCCACCCTCCCATTTATCCTCCTCTCCACTCCCCTATCCCTTTTACCCCCTCTCTCTGTGTCTCTGTCTCTCTCCGTCTCTGGCCCTTCTCTCTCTGCCCTCACTCTCTACCCCCGCCCACCCCACCCCCTCTCTAGATGTGACTGCAAGTTTGGGCTATGCGTCAGTAGATAGGGTGGTTATGGGGTAAAAGGAGCAAATGAATAACATTAATATAATATCAAGGGGGGTAATTAGCGTGAGTGCGGGGAGGGGGGTGGGGGAGATAGTTAGTGTGTGACGCTGCATGCCACCTCTCTATATATAGTCTGTATACATTTGTTTTTATGGGTGTGTATATGTACACACCAAACTTTTTTTCTCCTTTATTATATTGTTTCAAGTATACTATGTTTATGTATTCTGTTGTGCTGCTGCAAGAATTTCATTGTTCTATCTGGGACATATGACAATAAAACACTTGACTTTATCAGTAACACAATTACTGAATTTTGAAAAGTTCTCTTCCTCTCTCCGACGAGGGTTCTGCAACATCCTCTCTTGCTGTTCCCCCTCTAAATCCTTCTGCTCAAAAAAATTCCTTCCTTCACGATTACTGAACATATTAATATCTAGCGTCAGGCACCGTGACCGTGAACACAATCTCTCGCAGTCTGGTACTTACCCCAGTTTCTGTATTTTACAAGCTGGGTTCCGCAGAGCCACAGATATCAGTTTCACTCCAGGATCACCCAGGTTGTTACTGTCCAGACTAAACAGAGACAGAGTGTGAGAAACAAACTAATGCGAATCCAGGTTTAGTTTTATTTTAATTTAGAGATACAGCACGGCCCTTCAACCCAATGAGTCCGCACCGACCAGCGATCTCTGCGCACTAACACTATCCCACGTACTGGGGCGGCACAGTGGCGCAGCGGTAGAGTTGCTGCCTTACAGTGCCAGAGACCCAGGTTCGATCCTGACTACGGGTGCTGTCTGTACGGAAACATAGTAAATAGGTGCAGGAGGAGGCCATTCGGCCTTTCGAGCCAGCACCGCCATTCATTGTTATCATTGCTGATCGTCCCCTATCAATAACCCGTGCCTGCCTTCTCCCCATAACCCTTGACTCCACTAGCCCCTAGAACCCTATCTAACTCTCTCTTAAATCCATCCAGTTACCTAGCCTCCACTGCCCTCTGTGGCAGGGAATTCCATAAATTCACAACTCTCTGGGTGAAAACTTTTTTTTTCTCACCTCAGTCTTAAATGACCTCCCCTTTATTCTAAGACTGTGACCCCTGGTTCTGGACTCGCCCAACATTGGGACCATTTTTCCGGCATCTAGCTTGTCCAGTCCTTTTATAGTTTTATATGTTTCTATAAGATACCCCCTCGTCCTTCTAAACTCCAATGAATACAAGCATAGTCGTTTCAATCTTTCCTCATATGACAGTCCCGCCATCCCAGGGATCAATCTCGTGAACCTACGCTGCACTGCCTCAATCACAAGGATGTCCTTCCTCAAATTAGGAGACCAAAACTGTACACAATACTCCAGATGTGGTCTCACCATAGCCCTATACAACTGCAGAAGAACCTCTTTTCTCCTATACTGAAATCCTCTTGTTATGAAACAGAGTTTGTACATTCTCCCCGTGACCTGTTTTCTCAGGGATCTTCCGTTTCCTCCCACTATCCAAAGATGTACATGTTTGTAGGTTAATTGGTTTGGTGTAAACGTAAATTTGTTCCTCGTGTGTGTAGGATAGTGTTGGTGTGCGGGGATCGCTGGTCGGTGCAGACTCGGAGGGCCGAAAGACCTGTATCCAAACCCCTCTAAATTAAACTGGAGAATTGGCTTGGAATAAATGTAAATTGTCTCTAGTTTAGAACAACAGCACGGAAACAGGCCCTTCAACCCGCCGAGTCCACACCTACAAACGATTCCCACACAGAAACACTATCCTGCACCCACTAGGGACAAATGGATCTCATTGAAACATACAAGATTGTTAAGGGTTTGGACACGGACAAGCTAGATGCAGGAAACATGTTCCCGATGTTGGGTGAGTCCAGAACCAGGGACCACAGTTTAAGAATAAGGAGTAAGCCATTAAGAATAGAGACGAGGAAACACTTTTTCTCACAGAGAGGCGAGTCTGTGGAATTCTCTGGAGGTAGGTTCTCTGGATGCTTTCAAGAGAGAGCTAAATAGGGCTCTTAAAAATAACGGAGTCAGGGGTTATGGGGAGAAAGCAGGAACGGGGTACTGATTGGGGATGATCAGCTATGATCACATTTCATGATCACAATGGCCTACTCCTGCACCTATTGTCTATTATCTAATTTACAATTATACCAAGTCAATTACCTAGTCTGTGGAGTGTGGGAGGAAACCAAAGATTTTGGGCAAGTGATGGAGAGAGAGATTTGGGGGCAGAGGGGATAGAAGTGGTAGAGGGAACGGGGAGAGTGGAGGAGGGCATTGCAGCGTACCCCAAGCACGAAGGTGGAGCGGAAGGCAGAGGGGACAGAGGATGTGAAGTCCCGCAGAACTAAAAGGAATTTGGAACTATTTAATGATTGGTAAGATTTTGTAGTCAATTATAAAGGATGAGGTTACGCAGTAAATAAAAGATCATGATAAAAGAGGCTGAAGTCAGCATGGTTTGTGGGGAGAAGATCTTGCCTGATGAATGTGCTGAAGTTCTTTGAGGAGGTTAATAGCAGGACAAAGGGGAGGCTGTAGACGTTGTTTCCCTAGATTTTCAGAAGGCATTCGATAAGGTGCCAAACGTCGGAGCTAGGGAAGATGAGAGCCCATGGTATTAAAGGGAAGATACTACCATGGATAGCGGGTTGGCTGGATGCTAGAAGGCAAAGAGTTGCAATAAAAGGTTGGCCAGTGACTAGTGGAGTTCTGCAAGGCTCAATGCCGGGGGTCGCTTTTCTTCACGTTGTATATTAATGATATAGACAAGGGGTTTGAAGGCTTTGTGGCCAAGTTCGCAGATGATGCTAAGATAGGTGGAGGGGCAGGCAGTGTAGAGGAAGCAAGGACTCTGCAGAAGGACTTGGAATAGGTTGGGGAGTGGGAGGATAAGTGGCAGATGAAAAGGGCGGTGTCATGCATTTTGATAATGAGATGAAAGGTGTCGATTATTTTCTAAGTGGAGAAAATCGAGAGAGGTGCAAAGGGACTTGGGAGTGCTGGTGCAGGACTCCCAAAATGTTCATTTGCAAGTCGAATCGGTAATAACGAAGGCAAATTCAATGCCAGCATTTATATCAAGAAGACTAGAATACAAAAATAGAGATGTAAAGAGGTTTTTACAAGAATGATTCCAAGAATGAGTTGGTTAGCACTGGGCCTGTACTTGCTGGAATTTAGAAGGTTGAGGGGAGGACCTCATTGAAACTAACAGAATGATGATAGGACCATAGGTCTTAGCCTCAGAATTAAAGGGCATTCTTTTAGAAAGGAGGTGAGGAGGAACTTCTTTAGTCTCAGGGGATTAATCTGTGGAACTCATTGCCACAGAGGCCGTCAGTGGATATTTTTAGATTCTTGATTTAATGGGGAGAAGGTCGGAAAATGGGATTGGGAGGCAGAGATCAACCTTGATTGAATGGCGGAGTAGACATGAGCCGAATGACCAAATTCTACTCGTATAACAAGTGAACTTGTGATTCCGCCTCCGAGACAAATAGAACAGTTACCCCAATTCCCGACAGTTGTGCAGCACCGGTCCGAGCCGCTGGAGTCCTTCGCACTGAATGTAGCAGCTCCAGAGATCAAGGTGTTTGGTCGTGTCAGAGAGTTTAATGACATGAGACACGACGGCGCAGTCAATCGGGGTCAAATGCAATCGACGCAACGAAATCATTTCCACCGATTCCAGAGCTTTCTGAGCCAGTGCAGGATTATGAGACTCAAACAGGTAGTGCAGCGTGTTCAGGAGGCTCCTTTTACCAGCGTCGCTCCATGTGTTTCCAGCCTGCCGTTTAACCTCCACATTCACCCAGTCAATCACTCGGCAGATTGTTTGGTGGGGAAATGGACCCAGAAACTCCGTCAAACCCCAAGTTGACAATGGGGAGGAGAGACCAGCGACAAAACGGAGAAATACCTCAAACCGTCCGTCTGTCGTGCTGTGGGCTTCAGTGAGGAGTTTCAGGATATCCCCGGGATGTGGAATCAGGAATTGTGCGAGTGCGGCTACAAACTCTTGGATGGTGAGGTGCGGGAAGGTGTACACCACGCTCCGGGCACAATCCTCTCGCTCCAGAAATTCCACCAGGAACCCAGATAGGAACTGGGAAGGCTGCAGGTTGTACTTGATCAAATCTCCATCCGTGAACACAATCTTTTTCTTGGCTACTCCCATGAAGGCCATCTGACCAAGCCTCAGTAACACCTCACGGGGGCTCTCAATCTCACGCCCGTGGTTTTTCAAGATGTTGTAAATGTAGTAGGAGTACAGTTGGGTGATGGTCTTGGGGACTCGCTGTGGGTCCCGGCGCCTTTGCGCAAAGAAGGGGCCCAGTGTCATACAGAGGATCGAGCAGTAGGAGGGGTTGTAGCTCATGGTGGACAGGATGTAGTTCTCCTCCACGTGTTTGAAAACCGCTGCTGCCACCGCCTGATCGTCAAAAAAACGGGTGAAATAATCTTTCCGTTCCTCACCGACTAACCCCAGGATTTCAGCCCAGACGCTGATCTCAGCCTTTTCCAGCAAATGCAACACAGTGGGGCGGGTGGTGACGAGCACTGAACACCCTGGGAGAAGCTGGTGCTGGATTAGACTGGACACAATGTCAGATACTTCACACCGGAATTCGGGATCTGGGCACTTGTGCTGAGATTCTGTGCCTCTCCCACTGTCAGCAACATCAATTCTGCCGTTGAATTCATCCAAACTATCGAATATAAACAGCAATCCCTCCGGGTTCTTCAAGACCTCTCCCAGGATATTCACAAAGTAGGGATACTGATCCAGAATCAATTCCCTCAGGTTTATTCTGCAGTTGATGGAGTTTAAATCCCGGAACTTGAAGATGAAGACAAACTGGAAGTGTTGGTATATTTTCCCCGTGGCCCAGTCATAAACAATCTTTTGCACCATTGTCGTTTTTTTTTCCGATCCCCGCAACTCCGGCCACCACGGCCGATCTTCCCAATTTGGATTTCCTCCGGGAAAAGCTACTCTGGAACAATTGGTCAGTTCGGATTTTTTCCAACTCTCTCCGGAGGCATTTCTCTCTCCACTCCTCATGGTCCCGGCCTCTTGCCAGCAGCTCATGTTCCACCAGTCTCCGATCTCGAACAGTGGAGATGACCGTGAGCTCAGCGTATCGATCAATCAGCTGGAAAACCTCAACCTTCTCCTTCTTCATCTGCATAGTTTTCACGGTCAGTGTTTCAGTTTGTGCTTGCAGGGTCTCCTTGTGCTTCTGTTGAACGTCTTCCACGGGAACAGACAAAAAAGATTCAAATGTTAGATGGTTCAACTCAAAACTCAGGATTCACAGAGTCATAGACTGATACAGTGTGGAAACAGGCCCTTCACCCCAACTTGCCAACATGTCCCAGCCACCCTCTTCCCACCGACCCGCGTTTCATCCATATCCCTCCAAATCTGTCCTATCAATGTACCTGTCTAACTGTTTCTTTAATGTTGGCAAGGTCCCAGCCTCAACCACCTCCGCTGGCAGCTTGTTCCATACATACACTATCCATTGTGTGAAAAAGTTACCCCTCAAATTCCTATTTAATCTTATCCCCTTCACCTTGAACCTATGTCTTCTGGTCCACGATTCACCTACTCTGGGCAAGAGACTCCGTGCCTGTTCCAGCTTGACAACATAATTCCCATAGCATGGTGCCCAGAACTGAATGCAATTCTTGAAATACGGCCTCGCCAACATCTTATACAACTGCAACATGACCACCCAACTTCTATACTCAATACTCTGACTGATGATGGCCAATGTGCCAAAAGCCTTGTTGACCACCTGATCTGCCTGTGACTCCACCTTCAAGGAACCATGAACCTCCACTCTTAGATCCCTCTGTTCCACAACATTCCCCATAGCCCTACCATTCACTGGGTAGGTCCTACCCATATTAGACTTCCCAAAATGCAACACCTTACATTTCTCATTATTAAATTCCATCAACCATTCCTCAGCCCAATGCCATTCCTCAGCCTGACCAATCAATCAAGACCCTGCTTCAATTTTTCACAACCACCTTCACTATCTGCAAAACCTCCCACTTTTGTATAATCTGCAAACTTGCTAATCTTGCAGTGTATGTTCTCATTCCAAATCATTGTTAGAGACTGAAGAATTAATTCAATGCTGTTGAATTAAATATTCAAAGGATTTTAGTGCAGGAAGTGAAACCGGGTTACAGACTCACAGATCAACAGTGAGCTGTGGCTGAGAAAATCATTAGACACTCGTATCCTGACAGTACCTGCACTGTGAAGCTGAGGTTCTGCTGACAATTCACTTGTCCCTGACTCACTTGAAGTTGACTCCCCTCGCAACACAATTGGAGTATTATGAGCAGTTTTGGACCCCATATTGGAGGTAGGATGTGCTGGCAGAGGTGGGGGTCCAGAGGAAGTTTACGAGAATAACCCCAGGAAAGATTGGGTTAACATATGACAAGCATTTAACGGCACTGGGCCTCTACTCGCTGAACCCGCTGCAGTTTAGAAGGATGAGGAAGGACCTCATTGAGACGTACCGAACAGTGAAAGGCCTGGATAGAGTGTATGTGAAAAGGAGTTTTCCACTAGTGGGAGAGTCTTGCACCAGAGATCATAGCCTCAAGATAAAAGGAACATACCTTTAGAAAGGAGATGACGAACAATTTCTTTAGTCAGAGGGTAGTGAATCTGTGGAATTCATTGCCACAGAAGGCTGTGGGGATCGTCAATGGATATTTTTTACAGCGGAGATTGATATATTCTTGGTACACAAAAAAGCTAGAGAAACTCAGCGGGTGCAGCAGCATCTATGGAGCGAAGGAAATAGGCAACGTTTCGGGCCAAAACCCTTCTTCAGACTTTTTTGTGTACCTTCGATTTTCCAGCATCTGCAGTTCCTTCTTAAACACTTGATATATTCTTGATTTGTTTGTGTCATGGGTTGTGGGGAGAAAGCAGGAGAATGGGGTTGAGAAGCCTTGATTGAATGGCGGAGTAGACGTGATGGGCTGAATGGCCTAATTATGCTCCTATAACTTATGAACTAACATTTGAACATGAATTAGACAATAGACAATAGGAGCAGGAGTAGGCCATTTGGCCCTTCGAACCATTCAATGTGATCATGGCTGATCATCCCCAATCAGCACCCCGTTCCTGCCTTCTCCCCAATTGATGAGGTTTCTTTGTATCTGCACCCTGCCAGATGTGGAGGCCTTAAAAAGCTCACAATTGATTTGGATGAAATTTTGAATTTAGACATTTGCATGAAGTGCCAGGAACTGGCTGATTTGGAACTTGAACTTAGAAATTATCCATGGACCGTTCGTAGAGTTGCTGCCTAATGCCCCCACTTGCAGGTGGTTGCAGGTAGTGGAAGTAGGTAGGGAGACTGACAAAAACCTCTGGGAACCGCACCAAAACCTTGGGTGGGGCGCAAAGTCTCCAGAGGTTTCCGTTCAGGTTTCCTAAGTGGGACAGGGGTATTACAGTGCAACCCATTTCAATTCAGACTACGGGTACAGAAGAAGGGTCTCGACCCGAAACATCATCTATCCATGTTCTCCAGACATGCTACCTAACCTGCTGAGTTACTCCAGCACTTTGTGTCTATCTTCAGTTAAAACAGGAAATCTGCATTCCTTCCTGCACAATTTGTGTCCTTTTGTAGATAGAATAGATATTGAACTCATTTATTTGTTCAGAGGTTGGTAACAGCTGGAAATCCAGTTGACAAGACATTAGTTTTATTTTAGAGATACTGCGCGGAAACAGGCCCTTCGGCCCACCAAGTCTGCACCAACCAGCGATCCCCGCACACTAACACTTTCCTACTCGAGCACGACGGACAATTTACACCAAGCCAATTAAGCTACAAACCTGTGCACCTTTAGAGTGTGGGTGGAAACCGAAGATCTCGGAGAAAAGCACGCAGGTCACGGGGCGAACGTACAAACTCTATAGAGACAACACCCATAGCTGGGATGCAACCAGGGTCTCTGACGCTGTAAGCATGGTAACTCTACCGCTGCGCTACCTTGCCGCCCTTCTGTCCGGTAATTAATAAATTGTTTATTTTCACTCACCCATCAGTTGTGACGATAAAACACACAGATTTTGTACGATGTTCATGTATTCATATGGATTAGGACCTGTGTAATGAACAAGATATCATGAAACCCGATCTGACTGCTAATGTTAAATCCAGAATGTTTCAATGTGATTTTCTGTTGAAGACTTTGCTTTACCGTACCAAGCTCCTGGATTTCTTTTAATATTTTGTCCAGTTTATGGAAATCGTTGCGCATTTTCACAAAGGATTCCCACATCACTCTTCGGGACCCCGAGCCTTTTTCCATCACCAGACTGAGGAAGAGCTTGGAACCCTCTGCCCGATTTCTCTTCTCCACCAGCTCAGAGAATTTCTGTGGAAAAACAGTGGATATTTTGTGAGATGGTGCCTGTCCCACTGTGTTACTCCTGCATTTCAAAAGTTAAAGGAGTAGAATTAAGCCATTCGACCCATTGTGTCCACCGCCATTCAAACATGGCTGATTTCTGCCTCCTCATCCCATTTTCCTGCCTCCCCATAACCCTTGATACCCATTCTAATCAAAACATTTTCTATCGCTGCCTTAAAAATATCCACTGACTTGGCCTCCACAGCCTTCTGTGGCAATGAGTTCCACAAATTAACAACCCTCTCTGAGCAAAGTTCCTCCTACACTTCTTTCTAAAAGAGCGACCTTTAATTCTGAGGCTATGACCTCTGGTCCTAGACTCTCCCACCAGTGGAAACATCCTCTCCACATTCACCTTTTTAAGGCAGAGATAGATAGATTTTGATTAGTACGGCTGTCGGGGTTTATGAGGAGAAGGTAGGAGAATGGGGTTAAGAGGGAGAGATAAATCAGCCATGATTGAATGACAGTGTAGACTTGATGGGACAAATTGCCTAATTCTACTACTATCACTTGTGACCTAATGGACAATCACCGAACAGGCAGCACCCTTGGTCAAGATCGAACAGGGGTCTCTCGCACTGCAAGGAAGCAACTCTGCCGCTGTGCCACCATGCCGCATAGTTCTGTGACAATAAACAGGACTCACTGTGTTCCTTCCACTCACCTCATGTTCTTGTCTATTGAAATATCCCTCCTTTCTCATGATGATGCTGAGCTCTTCAACGCCTTGTTCCATCGCAGGTTTTAGTCTTTCTCGGTAGAAATTTGTCAACTGGAACAGTTGGTAATCGTCACACCGTTTCAAGAGCTCAGCTCCTGCAGACTCTGGATGTTTGAACATAAATGAAAAAAAAAATAGCTTTGTAGGTTCATGTGTCACACTTTCAACCCTCGCCTCATACCCAAAGGACCACCCGTCCTTCCATTTGACTCCAATTACACCTCGCGCTGCCTCGGCAAGGCCAGCAGCATAATCAAGGACGAGTTGCAACCTGGGCACTCCCTCTTCTCTCCTCTCCCATCAGGCAAAAGGTACAGAAGTGCGACAATGCACATCTCCAGATTCAGGGACAGGTTGTTCCTAGCTGTTATCAGGCAACTGAATCATCCTACCACAACTAGAGAACAGTGCTGAACTACTATCTACTTTTTTGATGACCCTGGACTATCCTTGATCGGACTTTGTTGGCTATACCTCGCACTAAACGTTATTCCCTTATCATGTATCAATACACTGTAAATGGATCGATTGTAATCATGTATTGTCTTTATGTTGAATGGTTAGCATGCAACAAAAGCTTTCACTGTACCTCGGAACACATGATAATAAACCAAACTAAACTACTCTCACAGTCTGAAGAAGGGTTTCGGCCCGAAACGTCACCTATTACCTTCGCTCTATAGATGCTGCTGCACCCGCTGAGTTTCTCCAGCAATTTTGTGTACCTTCGATCTTCCAGCATCTGCAGTTCCTTCTTAAATACTCTCACCATTCGCTCTCCATAATAATGCCTTTCTCCTTCAGTTCAGCAACCTTGTCACTGCCATAATGATTTAGTTTTGTTTAGAGATACAGCATGAAAACAGGCCCTTCGGCCCACCGATTCCGCGCCGACCAGCGATCCCACACACTAACACTATCCTACACACACTAGGGACAACTTACAATTTTCATAAGTTCCATGTTGTAGAAGCAGAATAAGGCCATTCGTCCTATTCAGTCCACAACATTCAATCCTAGCTGATCTAGCTTTCCCTCTCAATCCCATTCTCCTACCTTCATAACGCTCGTCTAAACAAGAATCTGTTCAATTTCCATCACTTTTACCACAGACAGCACCCATAGTCACGATCGAACAAGGGTCTCAACCGGGCAAGGCAGCAACTCTACCGCTGCGCCACCGTGCACCGTGATTAGAAACGGAGTGAAATATACTGGACCTCGATCATAACGACCAGTTCCCTAACCCATGTTAACTCCCCTCTCCGCCATCTACAATACCATGGGTGGCAACACAAATTGTGCTTGTCCAGGTTGAGGCCAGTTCATTGGCTATATTTAAGAGGGAGTTAGATGTGGCCCTTGTGGCTAAAGGGATCAGGGGGAATGGAGAGAAGGCAGGTACAGGATACTGAGATGGATGACTTCAGTCAGTGGGCTGGATGAAAACAGGTTACAGACAATGAGGTTCAACAGGACGACATTCAAACAGTACAATGACACGGGTGGGGGAGGGACGGAGAGAGAGCGAATGCAAGGGCTACTTTAAAGTTCAACTAGACCAAGTGCAGACCTGACGTCATGGCGCAACGCCACGCGCTAGGCACAAAACTACACGCATAAACGTCGAGACGCTGCGTACGCCCGTCAAGACGCTGCGTACGCCCTCAATGCGCCTGCGGGCTGACAGGCTGTTGACACGCGGGATTTTCGGCGAGTGCAAACCAGTGAGGACGGCAAAAAGCGGCGACGGGAGAAGGTGATCTTTGGCTTCGGCCAACGCGGCAGTCGGGCTGGGGGGGAAGTGGAGGAAGTGATATCACTAGCGAAATGGGAAAAGTTTCGGCGTTTTTGGAGGAGAGCCGGGCGGCAGCAGCCGTTATGGTCACTGGCCAGCAGGAGGCGAAAAAAGTGAGTGATGGGGGGGGGGGGGGGATTTTATTAAAAATGTGTACAGAAAAATGACGAAATTTGACTGGAGTGGATGAGCGAATGTAAAAGTGAAATCGCTAGCGAAATGGTAAAAATCTTGGCGTTTATGCGTGTAGTTTTGGCGGAGTAACGAATCAAAGGGCAAAGAATGACATACACAGACATTCAACCACAGGCTGTGGACACTAACTCTCTCCTTAAAGATTTCTCTCTTGATGTGGAGGTCCCGGGAGTGCCGGTCTTGTTTGTAACTTCAGCCATGATGTCGATCAGCATTCCCAAATTCTGAGGCTCTATAGTGGAGTCATAGAGTGATATAGTATGGATCCAGGCCCTTCCGCCCAACTTGCCAACAAGTCCCAGCTACACTAGTCCTACCGGCCAGTATTTGGCCCATATCCCGCCAAACCCATCCTGTCCATGTACCTGACTAACTGTTCCTTAAATGTTTTCCTACAACACGGTGCCCAGAACTAAACACAATATTACAAATGCGGCCTCACCAATGTCTTATACAACTGCAAGATGACCTCCCAATATCTATTCTCTGGTAATGGATAACGTGGACCATCCGATCGACCTGCGACCACCTTCACGGAACTATGCACCAGAGGGAAATTGGTCTGCCAACTGGCATAAAACACAACAAGATACATGAAACATGAAAGTAAAGTGAGGAATGGAAAGTCCAAGATTGTGGATGTGAAAAGATTGGCAGGGGGAGGGGTGGGAATCAATCTACCTCACGGCAGAGTTGTAAAATGATAGCCACGGGGGAAAAGGATCTCCTGTGGTGTTCTGTCCTGCAGCCTGATGGACCAGTCTGTTGCTGAAGGTGCTTCTCTGGTTGACCAGTGTGCCATGGAAAGGGTGAGCTGAAAGGAGCATCCTCCCCTCCATGACCATCTCCAGTTAATCCAACCCCACCCCCAGAACGGAGTCTGCCTTCCTGATGTGCAGAGCACAGCGTAGGAAGGAACTGCAGATGCTGGGTTAAACACAAAAAGCTGGAGTAACACAGCATCTCTGGAAAAAGCAACAGATGATGATTCGTTTGAGACCAGACTGAGAGTCAGGGTAAGGGGAAATGAGAGATATAGACGGTGATATAGAGAGATTAGAACAAATGAATGAAAGATATGCAAAAATGTAATGCTTATAAAGGAAGCAGGCCATTGTTAGCTGTGGGCTAGGTGAAAACGAGTTACGATGAGACTCTACGAGTTGATTTTGAAGCAAGTTCGACTTGGGTGGGGGAGCGATGGTGTGTCTAGTTGAGCCTCATTGTCTGTAATTCGTTTCCACCTAGGCCATAGCTAACAATGGCCTGTTTCCTTTATCATAGTTACATTTTTGCATATCTTTCATTCATTTGGTCTATGTCACCACCTATAATCGCTCGTTTCCCTTTCCCCTGACTCTTAGTCTAAAGAAGGGTCTCGACCCAAACCGTCACCTGGTCCTTTTCTCCAGAGATGCTGTCTGACCCGCAGAGTTACTACAACTTTTAGTGTCTATCTATAGAATAGCACTTCATAGGAATAGGCTCTTCAGCCCACCTCCTCTGGCAGCAAGTTCCAGGAACCTACCACTCTGTGTGGAAAAAATTGGGGCCAGCATGTCCGCTTTAAATTTACCTCCTCTCATCTTAACCCCATGCCCACCAGTAATAGACCTCTCCACACTGGGAAGGCAGCAATTCATTTGATACCCCTTATTTTATATACTTCGATCTGGTCACCACTCAGGATGAGCGGGTCGAGGGCTTTGTGGCCAAGTTTGCAGATGATACGAAGATAGGTGAGGGGCAGGTAGTGTACAGAAAGCAGGGATTCTGCAGAAGGGATGTGCAGAAAGGAACTTCAGATGCTGGATTAAACCAAAGATAGACACAAAAAGTTGCAGGAGAAAATGAATGGGTAACATTTTCGATTGAGACCCAAAATATCACTGAACATTTATTTCGAGAGGGCTATAATACAAGACCAGGGATGCAACACTAAGGCGCTGGTCAGACGTCATTTGGAATATTGTGAGCAATTTTGGGTTTCTGTTTTGAGAGGTGGGGGACACCCCCCACCCCCCCCCCCCCCCCCAAGTTTTTGTAATCCGGATTTTAAAACCTGTTGAAATCTCCACTTTCTGCAAGACAGTGGGTGTGGGACTGCTAACCGAGGACGCCGATTGTACTAGAGACGTGGGTCAGCAGGCAATGGGGGCGGGACATGATGATTCATTGGAGGAGGGAGACGTGCCAAAGCACTCTCGGCACAGACCTGCAGACAACAGACAACACCCTCACCCGGACCACAGCCAGCGCAGAGAAGCAGCGCTAAACCCAGCTCAACTCAGCCTGTCCCGCCAGGTTAACCTGCCTGGGCTTGCAGGAAATATGGCCAGCGCGGAGAAGCAGGGCTGTAGGTTAGTGACAGGCACAGTCAGGCAGAGTTGTGCTGCATTTAGCGCAGGATTGAGCCTCCGAAGCCTCGTGTGTGTGCGCGCGCACATGCGGCCACCAAAAAATTGTGTGTCCCCTGTCCCCTCAATATTTTGATACCGATTTCCGTGCCTGGTTGAGAAGGTGTTTCCACCAATGGGGGAGTCAAGAACCAGAGGTAGTAGTCACAGAATAAAAGGACATTCCTTTAAGATGATAGGGAGGAATTTCTTTCATCAGAGGGTAGATAATCTGTGGAATTCATTGCCACACAAGGCTGTGGAGGCCAAGACCATGGTATATTTTTTAAACAGAGATAGATTCCCGATTGGTATGGGTGCCAGAGGTTATGGGGAGGCAGGAGAATGGGGTTAAGAGATAAAGCTAGATCAGCCACAATTGAATGGCGTAGTAGACTTGATGGGCCGAATGGCCTAATTCTGCTTCTATCACTTTATGAACATGATCGCAGCCTTCAATGCTCCATAGATGTCCAACCTCTCCTGATAATCGCACTCTCTAATCCAGACAACATCCTGGTGAACCGCCGCACCCTCTCCAATGCGTCCACATCCTTCCGGTCCCGAGGCAACCAGAACGGCACCCGGTACTTCACATGTGGCCTGACTAAATGTTTACACAATTGTAACACGACTTGCCAACTTGTATACTCAACGTCCTGCCCGCTGAAGGCAAACGCGCCATGTCTATTTATCACCCCATCCACTGTGTACAACTTTCAGGGAGTTGTGACCTTCAATTCCAATAGCCTTCTGCACATCAACCATTCCTGTCATTAACTGCATATTTTCCTCTTACATTTGACCGCACCAAAGTGCAAACCCTCATTCTTCTTCGGATTCAGTCTATCTGCCATTCTGACTTTTCTGTATTTCCTACTGATCTCTAATGTTTCCTGTAGTTTAGAGGTACAGAGAGGAAACACACCCTTCGGCCCACGGAGTCCACGCCGACCAACGATCCCCACACATTAACACTATCCCACACACACTAGGGACAATTTATTTATAACAAGCCAATTCACCTGCAAGGCAGCAACCCCATGCTGCGCCTCCGTGCCGTGTTCTATTTATGACAGTCTTCCTCACTCTGTACAAATCCACAAACATTTCTATCATCTTCAAACTTACCTACTGTTCACAAACCTAGTCTGAATAACACTCCTCCTTCTCTGATTCGATAACTAAGCATATTTTAAAGCTCGGCTACACAACTGGAATTTTTCTCTCTGGTTTCTGAATGTATAGTAGGGACAGGATCCATCCACTCTCTTTCAGCAACATCACCGGGAAATACTCCCTTCATCTGTGCGGCCTTCCTTTGAACACACTTCCTAAAAATTCCCAGAGCTGGTATGATGTTTCCATTCTCTCACCCATCCCATTACACCCACCCACTGGTGGAATGGGACGGCACGGTGACACAGCGATAGAGTTGACAACAACCAGTGATTCCCGCACATTTACACTATCCTACACCCATTCGGGACAATTTTACAATTCCACAAAGCTAATTAACCTGCAAAACTGTACGTCTTTGGGGTGTGGGAGGAAACCGAAGATCTTGGAGAAAGCCATGCAAGTCACAGGGAGAACGTACCAACTCCGTACAGACAGCACCCTTGGTCGGGATTGAACCCGAGTCCCTGGCGCTGCAAGCTCTGTGAGGCAGCAACTGCACCGCTGAGTCCATTTCATGGTTCCGTCAAAATTTCTTCTCTGGTTTCGTGCCTCCAGGCCAGCTTTTCACTTTCACTCTCCCCTCCCATTCCCTGCCTTCCCCACACCAGCCCCCACTCCTCCTCGCATTGAACTCACCTCTTGCTTGGCCGAGACTTGGCGACTCCTTGCCTGATGAAACTTGGACCGGAGGGATTTCTCGACTTCCATCAGCTCCAGGGCCCAGAACCGTATCTTCCATGCAACTACCTC
Source organism: Leucoraja erinaceus (assembly GCF_028641065.1). Taxonomy (NCBI): domain Eukaryota; kingdom Metazoa; phylum Chordata; class Chondrichthyes; order Rajiformes; family Rajidae; genus Leucoraja; species Leucoraja erinaceus. The sequence goes on along the minus strand of NW_026576171.1, from coordinate 47,108 downwards.
CAGAATGAGGTAGTTCACATTCAATAGGGACTCTGCACTCAGTCTGAACTTGTTTTAGTGTTGGTGCTGTGCCGACTGGCCGGAGCTTGTTGAAAACCTTGCCTATAAGAGTTGATATCCCATCTGAAAAAAAAAAATCATGAATTGTCAGTTAAAGCAATCTCAAATTTAGAAAACCGCACATTCAGAAAAGTTCAGACACAATAGGTGACGTTTCAGGTAAAGACACTTCTTCAGATGTCACCCATTCCTTCTATCCAGTGATGCTGCCTGACCCACTGAGTTACTCCAGCATTTTGAGTCTATCTTTGGTTTAAACCAGCATATGCAGTTCCTTCCCACATGATTCAGAAAAGTTGGCCGCATTTGAGTTGTGGTTCTCGGTGTGCTGGAGAAAGTGGGTAATAAGAGAGTTCGGTATTCCGAAAAACGCAAGGGATCATGGGATTTTTCAAAGGTTTTTCGAGAATAAAGAAGGCGAACGGAGTGCCTGGTACCGGGGGAGAGCAGGGTGTAACAGCGAGAGAGGGGGGGGGTAGATGCGAGTGGGAGCCAGGGGGAGAGGTTTCAGTTAGACAGACATCCACCGGTAAAGACATGGCTAGTTGCCTCCAGGAGAGTTGAGAAAATGTCCTCAATCGAGAGAATGCAACTTCAGAACCCCATCGTCTCGACCTAGCTGGAGATTTCCACGGGCGCAAGGAACAAATTATCTAAAGTTTGCGTTGAGTTAACTGAGTGCTCTTACCGTCCTCGTTGTACACTGGCGTTTTGTGAGGGTGGTTGAATCCCATCTCCAGCTCAGCTCTAGTCAGTCGCCGTCAAGCAGCAGAATCGAGGAGTCAGCGCCCGACAGGTGAGCGGCCCGCGGCAGCTGATGCCTTTCCACATGCCGCTGGAAGAACCGACACCTCTAATCCCCGGATCGGGCGCCGCCTCCTCGAGCTCGCTGCTCGGCAGAGGCCGGCTAGGATTCCAGAGCATCGCCGATACCTCACATCAGCTCTGGATCCCCTGCCGCCTGTCTGGATAATGTGACCGATGTTGGCCGAGCTGAAGAATGGATCCAGCCACTCTCACAAGATGCCCATGTACGGCGAAGAACGCTCAGTTCACTCAACGCAAACTTTAGGTCATTTGTCCTAAACCATGGCGCAAAAGTCTAATGTGTAGGAAGTTTGAAAGAGGGTCTTCTATCCTGAGGTCCGCGGACGCGGGGGGGGGGGGGGGGGGGGGGAGGCGCAGGTTGCGTGTTATCCAGTAGAGCAGATAGTATATTACAATTGAGCTATTTACAGAATACAGATACATGCTAAGGGAATCACGATAAGTGCAAAGTATAGCCAGTAAAGACTTAAGAGTGTGGAGCAATTGTGATATAAGTTTACAGATCTGCTTCTGTGGCTAGCATGCAAAATGTCACCTGGGTGGGGCACCATCTTAGAAGAGTGCCCACAGAGATAGAGCAGAAATAGGCTCTTCGCACCATCTCATCTCTGAGATGGGTGTTAGAGGTTATGGGGAGAAGGTAGAAGAATGGAGTTAAGAGGGATATAGATCAGCCATGATTGAATGGCGGAGAAGAATTGATGGGCCGAATGGCCTAATTCTGCTTGTATCATTTATGACTTACAAATAGGCCCTTTAGACCAACTCGTCAACACTAACCAAAATGTCCATCTAAGCTAGTCCCGTTCGTCCGCGTTTGGGCCATATATCGCTGAACCATGTACTTTTCCAAACATATTTTAAATGTTTTTTTATTGTAGCCATTTCAACCACCTCAGTTTAGTTTAGTGATACAGCACGGTAACAGGCCCTTCGGTCCATCCCCGCATATCAACACGATCCCACACCACTAGGGATAATTTTTAAAAGTATATTTACCAAACCAATTAACCTACAAACCTAACCTCCCCCCACCCCCTCTAACTGTAAGTCTCCTCCCCCCACCCCCTCTAACTGTGTGGACCCTGCTCTTCCCCACCCACACCACAGCCCTCTCACCCCCCCCCCCCCTGACCACCCACCACCCCCCCACCACACATCGCCTCGTCCCCACCTGCCTTCCTCCGGCCCCAACCCCCATCCCTGTTGAGTGTTCACCATCCCCCCCGACCTCCCCCTCTCCAACACCGAACGGTCCGTACTCAACAGAGGTCTTACCTTTGTCCCCCTCCGTCCCCACCTCAATGAATTCCGCGCCCACCACGACTTGGAGCGCTTCTACCGTCGCCTCCGCCTCACAGCTTTCTTCCATGGGAAGGAGTCCTCGCCCCCCACTGATGATCCCTTTTCCCGTCTCCAACGCACCCCCTCCTCGTGGAACCCCCCTCGTGGCCAATTTCCGGCTTTAGAACTTTTTATCAATAACTGCCGTCGCGACATCAACCGCCTCAACTTCTCCACTCCCGTCTCACTCCAATCTCTCACCACAGGAACGTTCTGCCATCGACTCACTCCGCAACAACCCAGATTTGGTTATCAAACCCGCTGACAAGGGAGGTGCCGTGGTAGTCTGGCGCGCCGATCTCTACAAAGCTGAGGCCACGCGCCAACTATCGGACACCTCCTCCTACTTACCCCTGGACCATGACCCCACTGACGAGCACCAGGCCACCATCTCCAGCACCATCACCAACTTCATCCACTCCAATGCCCTACCCGACCGAGCCTCCAACCTCATCGTTCCCCAGCCCCGCACAGCCCGATTTTACCTTCTCCCTAAAATCCACAAACCTGATTGTCCCGGAAGACCCATTGTCTCCGCCTGTTCGTGCCCCACCGAACTCATTTCCAAATACCTTGACTCCATCCTATCACCCTTGGTTAAATCCCTCCCTACCTATGTCCAAGACACCTCAGACACTCTCCGTCGTCTCCGCGCATTCAATTCTCTAGGCCCTCACCCCCTCATCTTCACCATGGACGTCCAATCACTAGACACCTCCATCCCCCACCACGATGGTCTCACAGCCCTCCGGTTCTTCCTCGACCAGAGAAGCAACCCATACCCAGCCACTGACACTCTCCTCCGCCTAGCGGAGCTGGTCCTTACCCTCAATAACTTCACGTTCGACTCCTCCCACTTCCTCCAGATACAAGGCGTAGCTATGGGCACACGCATGGGCCCCAGCTATGCCTGCCTATTTGTAGGTTACGTCGAGCAATCCTTGTTCAATACATACCAGGGCCCCATCCCCAACCTCTACCTCCGCTACATCGACGACTGCTTTGGTGCCACCTCCTGCACCCGCACACAACTGACTGACTTCATCCACTTCACCACTAATTTCCATCCGGCACTGAAATACACCTGGACCATTTCCGACACTTCCCTACCATTCCTTGACCTCACTATCTCCATTGCAGGTGATAGACTTCTAACCGACATACACTATAAACCCACTGACTCCCATGGCTATCTGGACTACACTTCTTCCCACCCTGCTTCCTGTAAGGACTCCATCCCCTACTCCCAATTCCTCCGTCTACGCCGCATCTGCTCCACGGATGAGGCGTTCCACACCAGGACATCTGAAATGTCCTCACTATTCAGGGAACGGGGGTTCCCCTCCTCCACCATAAATGAGGCTCGCACCAGGGTCTCCTCCATACCCCGCAACACTGCTCTCTCTCCCCATCCCCGCACTCGCAACAAGGGCCGAGTCCCCCTAGTCCTCACCTTTCACCCCACCAGCCGTCACATACAAAAAATAATCCTCCGTCAGTTTCGCCACCTCCAACGTGACCCCACTACTCGCCACATCTTCCCATCTCCCCCCATATCTGCCTTCCGCAAAGACCGCTCCCTCCATAACTCCCTTGTCAATTCTTCCCTTCCCTCTCGGTCCACCCCCTCCCCGGGCACTTTCCCTTGCAACCGCAAGAGATGCAACACTTGTCCCTTTACCTCCCCCCTCGACTCCGTTCAAGGACCCAAGCAATCGTTCCAGGTGCGACAGAGGTTTACCTGCATCTCTTCCAACCTCATCTATTGCATCCGCTGCTCTAGATGTCAGCAGATCTATATCGGTGAGACCAAGCGGAGGTTGGGCGATTGGTTCGCCGAACACCTCCGCTCGGTCTGCAATAACCAAGCTGACCTCCCGGTGGCTCAGCACTTCAACTCCCCCTCCCACTCCGCCTCCGACCTCTCTGTCCTGGGTCTCCTCCATGGCCACAGCGAGCAGCACCGGAAATTGGAGGAACAGCACCTCATATTCCGTTTGGGGAGTCTGCACCCCGGGGGCATGAACATCGAATTCTCCCAATTTTGTTAGTCCTTGCTGTCTCCTCCCCTTCCTCAGCTCCCCTGCTGTCTCCTCCCACCCTCCAGCCTTCTGGCTACTCCTCCTTTTCCCTTTCTTGTCCCCACCTACCCCCACCCCCGATCAGTCTGAAGAAGGGTTTCGGCCCGAAACGTTGCCTATTTCCTTCGCTCCATAGATGCTGCTGCACCCGCTGAGTTTCTCCAGCTTTTCTGTGTAACCTAACCTACAAACTGTATGTCTTTGGATTGTGGGAGGAAACCGAAGATCTAAGAGAAAACCCATGCACCCATGTTGGGACCACTGTTGTTTGTCATGTACATCAATGATCTGGATGATGGTGTGGTAAATTGGATTAGTAAGTATGCAGATGATACTAAGATAGGTGGGGTTGCGGGTAATGAAGTAGAGTTTCAAAGTCTACAGAGAGATTTATGCCAGTTGGAAGAGTGGGCTGAAAGATGGCAGATGGAGTTTAATGCTGATAAGTGTGAGGTGCTACATCTTGGCAGGACAAATCAAAATAGGACGTACATGGTAAATAGAAACATAGAAATTAGGTGCAGGAGTAGGCCATTCGGCCCTTCGAGCCTGCACCGCCATTCAATATGATCATGGCTGATCATCCAACTCAGTATCCCGTACCTGCCTTCTCTCCATACCCCCTGATCCCCTTAGCCACAAGGGCCACATCTAACTCCCTCTTAAATATAGCCAATGAACTGGCCTCAACTACCCTCTGTGGCAGAGAGTTCCAGAGATTCACCACTCTCTGTGTGAAAAAAGTTCTCCTCATCTCGGTTTTAAAGGATTTCCCCCTTATCCTTAAGCTGTGACCCCTTGTCCTGGGAATGGTAGGGAATTGAAGAATGTAGGTGAACAGAGGGATCTGGGAATAACTGTGCACAGTTCCCTGAAAGTGGAATCTCATGTAGATAGGGTGGTAAAGAAAGCTTTTGGTGTGCTGGCCTTTATAAATCAGAGCATTGAGTATAGAAGTTGGGATGTAATGTTAAAATTGTACAAGGCATTGGTGCGGCCAATTCTGGAGTATGGTGTACAATTTCGGTTCGCCTAATTATAGGAAGGATGTCAACAAAATAGAGAGAGTACAGAGGAGATTTACTAGAATGTTGCCTGGGTTTCAGCAACTAAGTTACAGAGAAAGGTTGAACAAGTTAGGGCTTTATTCTTTGGAGCGCAGAAGGTTAAGGGGGGACTTGATAGAGGTTTTTAAAATGATGAGAGGGATAGACAGAGTTGACGTGGAAAAGCTTTTCCCACTGAGAGTAGGGAAGATTCAAACAAGGGGACATGACATGAGAATTAAGGGACTGAAGTTTAGGGGTAACATGAGGGGGAACTTCTTTACTCAGAGAGTGGTAGCTGTGTGGAATGAGCTTCCAGTGAAGGTGGTGGAGGCAGGTTTGTTTTTATCATTTAAAAATAAATTAGATAGTTATATGGATGGGAAGAGAATGGAGGGTTATGGTCTGAGCGCAGGTATATGGGACTAGGGGAGATTATGTGTTCGGCACGGACTAGAAGGGTCGAGATGGCCTGTTTCCGTGCTGAAATTGTTATATGGTTATAAGTCACGGGGAAAACGTACAAACTCCGTACAGACAGCACCCGTAGTCAGGATCGAACACGGGTCTCTGGCGATGCGTTCTCTATCAGGCAGCAACTCTACCGCTGCACCACTGTGACCTCCTCTGGCATCTTGTTCCATATACCAATCACCCTGTGTGAAAATGGTACCCCTCAAGTTCCCATTAAATCTTTTCATCTCACCTTAAATCTCTTTCCTTTAGTTCTTGATTTACCTCAACCGGGTGAAAAAAAAACCTCTGCATTCATCCTATCTATTCCCCTCATGTTTTTATACACCGCCACAAGATCACCCTCAGTCTTCTAGCCTTCCCAATTGTGTAGGAAGGAACTGCATTTGCTGTTTTAAATAGTAGACACAAAAAGCCGGAGTAACTCAGCTGGTCAGACAGCATCTCTGGAGAAAAGGAACAGGTAATAATAATAATAATAATAATAATAATAATAATAATAATAATAAATTTTATTTATGGGCGCCTTTCAAGAGTCTCAAGGACACCTTACAAAAATTTAGCAGGTACAGGAAAAACATGTAAGGGGAATGAAATAAATAGTAGAGACATGACTAGTACACAAAGTAAAGACAGAATTCAATACAAAACACAATATCAGGCAATTAATGCACAGATGAAAAGGGAGGGGGACGTGGGGCTAAGGATAGGCAGAGGTGAAGAGATGGGTCTTGAGGCGGGACTGAAAGATGGTGAGGGACACGGAATTGCGGATCAGTTGGGGGAGGGAGTTCCAGAGCCTGGGAGCTGCCCTGGAGAAGGCTCTGTCCCCAAAACTGCGGAGGTTGGACTTGTGGATGGAGAGGAGACCAGCTGATGTGGATCTGAGGGACCATGAGGGTTGGTAGGGGGAGAGGTCAGTGAGATATTGGGGGGCCAGATGATGGAGGGCTTTGTAGGTAACATTTCGGGTCTAGACCCTTCTTCAGGCTGAAGAAGGGTTCCCCCCACACCGGGTCCTCCATTGTTTCCCCCTCGTCCTCATCGACCGCAACGAGGTTCTGTCAGCTACGTGGCCCCACCGATATCCCATCTTTTCCAGGGGTACACAATGCCAGCTTCCTATTCCTGTCTCATGCCTCTTTTTTCCTGACCAAAGCCTTACTTTCTCTCCTCTTCTAAGCTTGCCTTGCCCTTCACTCAGTACCCGAATGATCCCAGGAACTAATGGGTAAATACATGATGAGCGTTTGATGGCACTGGGCCTGAATCTGCTGCAGTTTAGAAGGATGAGGGGGTACTGCATTGAAACTTACAAACTGCGAATGGCCTGGATGAAGTGAAGAGGTTTCCACCAGTGGGAGAGTCTAGGACCAGAGGCCACAGCCCCAAAATATAAAAAATACCTTTAAAAAGGAGATGAGGATGAATTTCTTCAATTGGAGGGTGACAAAACTGGAATTCATTGCCAGGGACAGCTATGGAGGCCAAGTCAAAGGATATTTTTGAGGTGGAGATTGACAGATTCTTGATTAGAAAGGGTGTCGGGGATTATGGGAAGAAGGCAGGTGAATGGAGTTGAGAGGGAATTGTTTGAACGGCGGTGTAGACGTGATAGGCAAAATTATCTAATTCTGCACCTAGAATTTATGAACCTGAACTCTTCAGGACATCCTCGAGAGGGAAGGGGAGCAGCCAGAAGTAGTTGTGCATGTAGGCACAAATGACATGGATAAGAAGAGGAAGGAGGTTCTGCAACATGTATAGATAACTAAATATGAGGCTGAAAAGCAGGGTGGTTATCTCTGGTGTGCTTCCAGTACCTCATGCTAATGAGGGTAGGAACAGCGAGATCGGGGATCTGAATGTGTGACTGAGAAGTTGGTGCAGGCGGCAGGGATTTAGATTTCTAGACCACAGGGATCTCTTCTGGGGCAGGGGTGACCTGTACAAAAGGAACGGGATTCACCTTAGTTGGAGGGGTACCGACATTCTTGCAGGCAGGTTTACTAGTGCTACACGGGTGGGTTTAAAGTAAATACTGGGGGTGGGGGGTGGGGTCAACAACGTGGAAACGCATGCGTGCAGTTAACGGGAAAATAATGTAGGAAAGGTCACGTTTAAACTAAAAGGGCCGGGGATGGGAACCAATGCAAAACTGTAAAATGAGGACAGAAAGGAGAAAGAAAGACAAACCTGAAAGCTTTGTGCCATATTGCAAGGAGCATTCATACTAAGGTGGATGAATTGAATGCGCTTTAGTAGTTGACGGATATGATATAGTTGGGATTACAGAGATATGGCTCCAGGGTGACCAAGGCTGGCTCAATATGCGATATTCAGTATTCAGGAAGAATAGACAGAAAGGTGGGGTGGCATTGTTGATTAAAGAGGAGATTAATGCAATCGTAAGGAGAGACATTAGCTTGGATGCTGTGGAATCTGTATGGGTAGAACTGTAATAATAGCCATGGGCAGAAAACACTTGTTGGAGCTGTGTATACAGACCACCAAACAGCAGTAGGGAGGTTGGGGATAGCATCATCCAACATTGAGGAGGAGGATTTCCTGGAATGTATACGGGATGATTTTCTAGCCAATATGTAGATGAACCAACTAGAGGGCAGGCCATCCTAGACTGGGTATTGTGTAATGAGGAAGGAATAGATAGCAATCGTTGTGCCAAGCCCCTTGGGCAACATTGACCATAATATGGTGGAATAGGCTCCTGAACTTCAAGAAAGGAGACTTTGACGGTATGAGACGGGAATTGGCTAGGAGGATAGACTGGGAAATGATACTAAGGGTTGATGGTGGACAAATGGCAAAGGTTTAAAGATCACATGAATGAACTTCAATATTGTTCACCCCGTTTGGCGAAAAAATAAAACTGGGAAGGCCGTTCAACCGTGGCTAAAGAGGTAAATTAAGGATAGTGCTAAATCCAAGGAAGAGGCATAAATTGGCCAGGGGAAGCAGCAAACCAGAAAACTGGGACATATTTAGAATTCAACATAGGTGGACAAAGGGGTTAATTAAGAGGTGAGGAAAAAAAGAGCATGAAAGAAAGCTGGCGGGGAATATAAAAACTGACTGTAAAAGCTTATTTAGATATGTGAAGAGGGAAAGATTAGTGAAGACAAATGTCGGCCCCTCAGTCAGAAACAGGTGAATTTTTAATGGCAAACAAGGAAATGGCAGACCAGTTAAACACGTCCTTTGGTTCCGTCTTCACTAAGGAAGACTCAAACAATCTCACATTGGGGGACAGAAAATCGAATGCAGGGGCCTCCAAACATTTCAGCACGAGGGCCACATTATATATTTGACACATATTTGCAGGCCATAGGAAAAAATAATTAAATGTCAGTTTTATAAACTTAATGAACTCAAAAAAGAACTCAAGTAAAACAAATGAAAGAAATTCAAAAGCTAACTTGTAGCCATCAATCAAAGTTAACCAACAAAATCATAACTTTTTATGCAACCACATTAATGGGAAGGATGGAACTGCTTTTTTGATTTTGGCAGTGGTCGGGCCCCATGTGTTCTCGTTCTCGTTGTAAACACAACCCTCCTGAAGTTCAGTCTACCAGAGGGGATCCGCCTCAGGAATCACAACAAGCGCTTTTCCTGGGAGGTGGGCTCCTGCTTCGGGCAGCAGAAGCCAGCCCTGTGCGTGTGGCATGTGTGTCTGTGTATTGAGGTCTGAGTGTGTGAGACACTGAAGGCAACAGCGATTGCGGGATTTGCACGGTGGCCGGAGGGTTGCTATCACTCGCTTCTCCATGCGGGAGGCTCCGGCTTCTCTCGGGGCGAGGTGGGTGGGGGAGGGGGAATTTGTTTGAAATATCTTCTTCACCCTCCCCTCCTTCTCGGGTTTCTGTCAGCTGCCGAGCTGATCCCCCGGCGGGACACTGGAGGCACAGCCAGGGAAGGAAGGCTTGGCACCAGCACAGACCTGACTCTATCCTGCTCCACACCGCGAAGCCAGCGATCGCCTCTCAAAATCTCTCCTTCCACCAATCCGTAACCCCTGCAGCGCTTTGGAGGTGATAAGATGTGGCCCTCCATCCGCTCAGACATGGGTCCTGGCCCCTAGGCAGAACAAGGTTGCCGACCCCTGGCCTACGGCAAACTGACCCCGTGCTACCACAGAACCCACTAAATAGGCCGCCGCACAGAACGTGTTGAGAGCTTGCTGCAGGCCAGAAAAAATCTTGTGGTGGGCAGGATGTGGCCCCGGGCCAGAGTTTAAACACCCCTGATCCAGTGCAAGAGAGAAACTGAAGGGAATCCACATTAGTCAGAAAATGGTGTTAGGAAGAAGGCAGAATGAAGAAGTTGGGACTGAAGGCAGATAAATCCCCAGGGTTAGGTAATGTTACCCCAATTTTAAAAAAAGGAGGAAGAGAAAAACAGGGAATTATTGACCAGTTAGCCTTACATCGGCGGTGTGGAAGATTATTAAAGATGTAATAGCAGGGTGTTTGGAAAGCTGTGACAGGATCGGTCAAAGTTAGCATGGATTTATGAAGGGGAAAACTTGACTAATCTTCTGGAATGTTTGAGGATGTAACAAGTAGAATGGATAAGGATAGCCAGTGGATGTGGTGTTTCTGGACTTTCAAAAAGCCTTTGACAAGGTCTCACACAAGAGATTAGTGTGCAAAGTTAGAGCACATGATATTGGGGGTAGGGTATTGACATGGATAGAGAACTGGTTGACAGACAGGAAGCAAAGAGTAGGAATTGACGGGTCCCTTTCAGAACGGCAGGCAGTGACTAGTGGGGTGCCGCAAGGTACCTGTTATTTACAGTTTATATTAACGATTAAGAGCAGGGAATTAAATGCAACATCTCCAAGTTTGCTGATGACACAAAGCAGGGTGGCAGTGTGAGCTGTGAGGCAGATGCTATGAGGCTGCAGGGTGACTTGGATAAGTTGGGTGTGGGCAGATGTATGGCAGATGCAGTATAGTGTAGATAAATGTGAGTTTATCCACTTTGGTGGCAAGAACAAGACAACAGATTATTATCCGAATGGTGTCAGATTAGGAAAAGGGGAGGTGCAACAAGACATGGGAGTCCATGTACACCAGTCCCTGAAAGTAAGCATGCAGGTATAGCAGGCAGTGAAGAAAGCAAATGGCATGTTGGCCTTCATAGCGAGAGGGTTTGAGTATAGAAACATAGAAATTAGGTGCAGGAGTAGGCCATTCGGCCCTTCGAGCCTGCACCGCCATTCAATATGATCATGGCTGATCATCCAACTCAGTATCCCGTACCTGCCTTCTCTCCATACCCCCTAATCCCCTTAGCCACAAGGGCCACATCTAACTCCCTCTTAAATATAGCCAATGAACTGGCCTCAACTACCCTCTGTGGCAGAGAGTTCCAGAGATTCACCACTCTGTGTGAAAAAAAGTTCTTCTCATCTCGGTTTTAAAGGATTTCCCCCTTATCCTTAAGCTGTGACCCCTTGTCCTGGACTTCCCTAACATCAGGAACAATCTTCCTGCATCTAGCCTGTCCAACCCCTTAAGAATTTTGTAAGTTTCTATAAGATCCCCTCTCAATCTCCTAAATTCTAGAGAGTATAAACCAAGTCTATCCAGTCTTTCTTCATAAGACAGTCCTGACATCCCAGGAATCAGTCTGGTGAACCGTCTCTGCACTCCCTCTATGGCAATAATGTCCTTCCTCAGATTTGGAGACCAAAACTGTACGCAATACTCCAGGTGTGGTCTCACCAAGACCCTGTACAACTGCAGTAGAACCTCCCTGCTCCTATACTCAAATCCTTTTGCAATGAAAGCTAACATACCATTCGCTTTCTTTACTGCCTGCTGCACCTGCATGCCTACCTTCAATGACTGGTGTACCATGACACCCAGGTCTCGCTGCATCTCCCCCTTTCCCAATCGGCCACCATTTAGATAATAGTCTGCTTTCCCGTTTTTGCCACCAAAATGGATAACCTCACATTTATCCACATTATACTGCATCTGCCAAACATTTGCCCACTCACCCAGCCTATCCAAGTCACCTTGCAGTCTCCTAGCATCCTCCTCACAGCTAACACTGCCCCCCAGCTTAGTCTCATCCGCAAACTTGGAGATATTGCCTTCAATTCCCTCATCCAGATCATTAATATATAAATTGTAAATAGCTGGGGTCCCAGCACGGAGCCTTGCGGTACCCCACTAGTCACTGCCTGCCATTGTGAAAAGGACCCGTTTACTCCTACTCTTTGCTTCCTGTTTGCCAGCCAGTTCTCTATCCACATCAATACTGAACCCCCAATGCCGTGTGCTTTAAGTTTGTATACTAATCTCTTGTGTGGGACCTTGTCGAAAGCCTTCTGGAAGTCCAGATACACCACATCCACTGGTTCTCCCCATCCACGCTACTAGTTACATCCTCGAAAAATTCTATAAGATTCGTCAGACATGATTTACCTTTCGTAAATCCATGCTGACTTTGTCCAATGATTTCACCACTTTCCAAATGTGCTGCTATCCCATCTTTAATAACTGACTCTAGCAGTTTCCCCACTACCGATGTTAGACTAACTGGTCTGTAATTCCCCATTTTCTCTCTCCCTCCCTTCTTAAAAAGTGGGGTTACGTTTGCTACACGCCAATCTTCGGGAACTACTCCAGAATCTAAAGAGTTTTGAAAGATTATTACTAATGCATCCACTATTTCTGGAGCTACTTCCTTAAGTAATCTAGAGTATAGGAGCTAGGAGGTCCTACTGCAGTTGTACGGGGCCCTGGTGAGATCACACCTGGAGTATTATGTGCAGTTCTGGTTTCATAATTTGAGGAAGGACATTCTTGCTATTGAGGGAGTGCAGCATAGGTTTAGCCGGTTAATTCCCATGATGGCGAGGCTGACATACGATGTCAGAATGCATCGACTGGGCTTATATTCACTGGAATTTAGAAGGATGAGAGGGTACCTTATAGAAACATATAAAGTTCTTAAGGGAATGGTTAGGCTAGATGCAGGAAAAATGGTTGCGATGTTGGGAGAGTTCAGAACCAGGGGTCACAGTTTAAGAATAAGGGATAGGCCATTTAGAACCGAGATGAGGAAAAACATTTTCACCCAGAGAGTTGTGAATCTGTGGAATTCTCTGCCATAGAAGGCAGTGGAGGCCAATTCACTGGATGTTTTCACATGAGATAGATTTAGCTCTTTGGGCTAACTGAATCAACGGATATGTGGAGAAAGAAGGAACAGGGTACTGATTTTGGATGATCAGCCATGATCATGTTGAATGGCAGTGCTGGCTCGAAGGGCCGAATGGCCTACTCCTGCACCTATTTTCGATGTTCCATACATTCCATCTCTCCAGAGACGCTGCTTGTCCCGCTGAGTAACACTAGCATTTTGTGTCTATCTTCAATTTAAACCAGGACCTACACTTCCTTCCTACACTGTTCCATACATCAACCTTGTGTGAAAAAGTTACCCACCCCACCTACATCAAACGTCTGCTTACCCACCACACCACCTCCAGGTCCCTCAGGTCGACCGACTTGGGGTTACTGAACATCCCGCAGTCTAGGCACAAGCTCAGGGATGACCGCGCCTTTGCGGTTGCAGCTCCTAGACCGTGGAACAGCATCCCTTTTCCCATCAGAACTGCCCCCTCCATCGACTCTTTTAAGGCGAGAATTAAAACTCCTCTTTACTTTCAAGCCTTTTTTGACGTCCTCCGAGGGAGGGCTATATGTATGTATTTAAGTATGCACTTAATCTATGAACCACTGTTGTATAATGTTAGTACCTCCACCAATGTAAAGCACTTTGGTCAACGAGAGTTGTTTTATAAATGTGCTATATAAATAAAAGTGACAAATTGACTATATTCTATTTTCCTGTGACTCCACCTTCAAGGAACCATGCACCCGCACTCCTCGAATCCTCTGATCGAAAACACTCCCCAGAGCCCTACCATTCACTGTGCAGGCCATTTCCATGTTAGACTTCCCAAAATGCCACACCTCTCACTTCTCTCCATTAAATTCCATCAACAATTCCTCAGCCCACCTGGCCAATCACTCAAGATCCTGCTGCCATTTTCACAATCATCGTCACCATCTGAGGCTCAAAGGCCTGAAAGGCATTTCACAGAAGGCTCAACAAACCTCTTTTTTCCCTTGATGTAGAGGTCATTGGACCCCAGTCCAAATCGCCACCTTCAGCCATGATGACGACAGGCGTTTCCAAACTCTGTGGCTCTGCAATACACAATATTAACAGAAGCTTCAGGCAGGAATTGAATATGAAGGAAAACATTATGAACCAGCATACATGTTGTCAGATCCAATGGTCCTGGCTCTCTCTCTCTCTCTCTCTCTCTCTCTGGGTCCAGAATACTGATGCAATTATAAATAAAGCCTCTCTACTGTCTGAAAAGAATACAGAGGTTTGGTATGTCAGAGAGGATTCTCATGAACTTCTACAGGGGCACAGTTGAAAGCATATTGACTGGTTTCATCACAGCCTGGTTCGCTTGAATGCCCAGGAGCAAAGAAGACTGCACCAGTTGTGAACACTATCCAGTCCATCACCAGCTCACGGCAGGCGGCAGCCACACAGTTTTAATATATACAGGTGCACAACCTTTTATCCGAAAGCCTTGGGACCAGACACTTTTCGTAATTCAGAATTTGTCGGCCTTCGGAATGGAAATGTTTTAGCGTAGATTTTAATGGCTGGCTCAGTGGTAGAGTGCTCAGCTCATATCCCCAAGGTCCCGAGTTTGCGCCTTGATCCCGGCAGTTAAAATTGTAAATGCTGAAATGTCTTAAAGTGAATTACTGGAAGACTATTCATCAGAACTTATTTTTAGTTTTGTTTGGAGATACAGCGTCGAAACAGGCTTACCGAGTCCGCACCGGCCAGTGATGCCCCGCACCTTCACACTATTACACACACATTAAGGACAATTTACATTTATACCAAGCCAATTAACCAACAAACCTATATGTCTTTGGTGTGAGAGGAAACCAAAAATCGCTGAGAAATCCCACACGGTCACAGGGAAAACTTACAAACTCCATACAGACAGCACCCGTGGTCAGGATCAAACCCAGGTCTCTGGAGCTGTAAGTGCAATAAGGCAGCAACTCTACCGCTGTGCTGCTGTGACTGTCAAAGATGCTGGCTGACTAGCTGAGTGCTTCCAGCATTTTCTCTTTTTCCTTCCGATTTTCCACAAATGTTGTTCTTTTTTCAATTTTGATACCCAAAAAGTATTAACTGGTTGCAAAATACACTTATCCGTTATCCTGAAGTGATCTATAGATTTAGGCAAAAGTCATAGTTCCACTCACACACCTACCCAATGGACCTCACTTCATTATTCAAAATTACTCACTTCTTTATTAGGGGTTGCGGCACGATGTCTTACAGCGCTTACAGTGCCAGAGACCTGGGTTCGATCCCGACCACGGGTGCTGCCTATACGGAGTTTGTACATTCTCCCCGTGATTTTCTCCGAGATCTTCCTTCCTCCCACACTCCAAAAACGTCCAGATTTGCAGGTTAATCGGCTTAATATCAATGTAAAACTGTCCCTGGTGTGTGTAGGATAGTGCTAGTGTGCAAAGATCGCTGGTCGGTGCGGACTTGGTCAAAATGGATTCCTTAGCACAAATCCTCAAAGTCCTCATGCTATCATTCTGCCGCACCTGCTCCTAAGGCAAAGCAAGGCAAGTTTATTTGTATAGCACCTTTCAACAACAAGGTAATTCAAAGTGCTTTACATAAAACATTTAAAGCATTTGAAAGAAACACATATAAAATGACATTTAGATGTAAAACGATTATTAGATTATTCAGATAAAATAATTACAAAATTAAAAGCAATCAAATAAAATATTTAATAAAACCAGGAATAGAAGTTACAGTGCAGTATAGGTAATTAATAAATGGTATTGTTTACTGAAAGGCAGCGGCAAACAGAAAAGTCTTCAGTCTAGATTTCAAAGAGCTGAGAGTTGCAGCAGACCTGCAGTTTTCTGGGGGTTTGTTCCAGATATGTGGTGCATAAAAACTAAATGCTGCCTCTCCATGTTTAGTTCTGACTCTGGGGACACAGAGCAGACCTGTCCCAGACGATCCGAGACAATCTGGGTGGTTCGTTGCCAAGCAGAAGATCAGAAATGTATTTTGGGACTAAACCATTCAGTGCTTTGTAAACCAACAGTAGTATTTTGAAATCAATTCTTTGACAGACAGGAAGCCAGTGTAAAGACGTCAGGACTAGAGTAATGTGATCTACTTTTTTGGTCTTATTGAGGACTCGAGCAGCAGCGTTCTGAATTAACTGCAGCTGTCTCATCAACTTTTTAGGGAGACCTGTAAATACACTGTTACAGTAGTCGAGCCTGCTGAAGATAAATGCATGGACAAGTTTTTCCAAATCCTGCTGAGACAAGTCCTTTAATCCTTGATATATTCTTTAGGTGATAGTAGGCCGACTTTGTGACTGTTTTTATGTGGCTGTTGGAAGTTCAGGTCTGAGTCCATGACTACTCCTACGTTTCTGGCTTGATTTATTGTTTTTAGCATTACCATTTGAAGCTGGGTGCTAATTTTAATCGTTCTTCCTTGGCTCCAAAAACAATTTCAGTTTTTTCTTTGTTTAATTGGAGAAAATTCTGGTTCATCCAATCGTTGATCACACTCCTAAGATCACACTCCCTGCTGAGGAACTGTGGCCAGAGAGCGATAAAAAATGTGTGACACTCCCTATACTGCCCTACTTTTGACAAAAGGAAGCAGAAAGGCATTTTCTTGTAAATGAGGAAAACATGTTTTTCTTTCAGCTCTCTGATGGAATTACTTCTCTGGTATAAATATTTTCAAATTATACTCAGAAAATACTTATTTTGTTTACCATTGTGTAGCGCATATCTCAAATACCCTAAAACAAGCAATAACTCAATTTTGACAAAATTGTCAGTTGCTTCCTTTTTTCAAATTACGGCAGCATAGCTCATGCGTGCTGTTACTCGGGCAATGGAGGAAGTGGCTCACCGAAAATAACAGCAACAGGATATAACAAGCTTAAAACCACATCCTCCGAAGATTGACACAAAAAGCTGTAGTAACTAAGCGGGACAGGCAGCATCTCTGGAGAGAAGGAATGGGTGACATTTCGGATCGAGACCCGTCTTCAGACTGAAAATCACGGTAAAGGGAAACGAGAAACATAGAAAATAGGTGCAGGAGTAGGCCATTCGGCCCTTCGAGCCTGCACCACCATTCAATATGATAATGGCTGATCATCCAACTCAGTATCCTGTACCTGCCTTTTCTCCATACCCCCTGATCCCTTTAGCCACAAGGGCCACATCCAACTCCCTCTTAAATATAGCCAATGAACTGGCCCCAACTACCTTCTGTGGCAGTGAATTCCACAGATTCACCACTCTCTGTGTGAAAAATGTTTTCCTCATCTCGGTCCTAAAATATTTCCACCTTATCCTTAAACTGTGACCCCTTGTTCTGGACTTCCACAACATCGGGAACATTGAAGTTACGAGAAATCAATATTCATATCACTGGGTTTTAAGCTGCCCAAGCCAAATATGAAATGCGGTTCCTCCAATTTGCGTTTAGCCTCACTGACAATGGAGGAGGCCTAGGACAGAAAGATCAGTGTGGGAATGTTGCCTGGGTTTCAGCAACCCAAGTTACAGAGAAAGGTTGAAAAAGTTAGGGCTTTATTCTTTGGAGCGCAGAAGGTTAAGGGGGGGACTTGATAGAGGTCTTTAAAATGATGAGAGGGATAGACAGAGTTGATGTGAATAAGTTTTTCCCACTGAGAGTAGGGAAGATTCAAACAAGGGGACATGACTTGAGAATTAAGGGACGGAAGTTTAGGGGTAACATGAGGGGGAACTTCTTTACTCGGAGAGTGGTGGCTGTGTGGAATGAGCTTCCAGTGAAGGTGGTGGAGGCAGGTTTGTTTTTTATAATTTAAAAATAAATTAGATAGTTATATGGACGGGAAAGGAATGGAGGGTTATGGTCTGAGCGCAGGTATATGGGACTAGGGGAGAATACGTATTCGGCACGGACTAGAAGGGTCGAGATGGCCTGTTTCCGTGCTGTAATTGTTATATGGTTATATGGAAAGGGAAGGAAAATTAAAGTGTTTAGCAACAGGGAGATCAAGTAGGTTTAGGTGGACTGAGTGAAGTTGTTCAGCGAAACGATCGCCAAGTCTACATTTGGCCTCGGCAATGTTTTGTTTCGCTGAACACCTTCGCTCAGTCCGCCTGACCTACCTGGCCCTTCTTACCATATTAAAGCCAATAGAACAGTAATTGCTGGCTCAAAAAGGGTCACTCAAGGACATTTCAGTCACTTGCCATAGAATCATAGGTGTGGAAACTGGCCCTTCGCAATTTTGCCACACCGGCCAACATGTCCCAGATACACTAGTCCGACTTGCCCGCATTTGGACCATATCCCTCCAAGCCTGTCCCATCCATGTACCTCCATGTACTCATCCTTAACCAATAGGGGCGCTGCACTGGCAGCAGCCTCTGCCTGCAGCCTGTCTGTTATTTCTGTCTTTTTTATTATTTTTAGTTAGTCCAAAGTGTTGTGTTGGGGGAAACTTTAACTTTTCTATGTGGGAGAGGGGGGCAGGGTAAGGGGGAAACCGTCTCCCAGTCTCTTCCTGGCGGGGACGCGACTATTTCTCCGAGTCGCGTCCTCGCCCCCCACCTCGCGGCTTACCAGCTGGACCGGAGCAGCCCTTCCTGCCGGGGACCGGGAACCGGACCAGGTCTGCTACAGCGGCGGCGCAGCGCTGGAGTCACCGCGGAGCGGGTGATGCCTACCTGGGTCGCCGTTGGATCTCCGGAGCGTTGGGCCGTTGCTCAACATCGAGGAGCTCTGGTGCGGAGAGCTTCCAACGCGGGCGGCGCTGAACAACATCGTGGAGTCCTGGGGCGCCTTCCAGAGGGTCTACAGCGGCAGTATCCACCCGGCGCGGCCTGCGGACTTTGGGAGCCGCAGACTCCGGTAGGAGGGGGCCGACTCTGTGTCCAGGCCGCTGAGGATGTCCCGCAGCCCCGACGTCGGACTTTTAACACCCCGGTCCTGAACATCGGGCCGCCCGTAGCGGCAACTGCGGAGGGCACGGGGAGGCCCTGACCACGGGGAATAGTGGAGGAAGAAGACTGACTTTGGTGCCTTCCCACACAGTGGGGAACTTTGATTCTGCTGTGTGGGGATGTTTTATGTCAAACCCTATAGTGTGTTGTGTCCTGTTGATTTTTTATTGTATGGCTGTATGGAAATTCATTTCACTGTGCCATCTGGCACACGTGACAATTAAATCTATCTTGAATCTTGAATCTTACCTGTCTAACTGTTTCTTGAATGTTGGGATAGTCCCTGCCTCATCTACCTCCTCTGGCACCTCGTTCTATACCTTCACCACCCTTTGTGTAAAATAAGTTACCCCTCAGATTCCTACTAAATCTTTTCCCCTTCACCTTAAACCATAGTCATCTGGTCCTCAATTCACCTACTCCAAGCAAGAGACTCTGCACATCTACCCGATCTATTCCTTCCCACTGTGTGGGAAGGAACTGCAGCTCAGGCAAGCTGTTACTGGGACAAATGAGGAAGTTGATCACCACAAACAAACTGAAAGAAATTTTCAACAATCCCTGCTCTGAGCTTCATTGCAACAAAATACAATCCTGATCATTCAGATACATTTTTCAGAACATGAAACAGCAATTTCAATGTTACATTTACCCCACCAGACCTCAGTGTATTCAGTAATCCCACTATCAGTGCCAGTTACACAGAATATTCCCCAACATTTTTAACCAACCTTGCACTCCTAAATTGAGCATATAATCTAGTTATTATTAACATTGTAATGGGGGATCTTGCATAGCCCAGCTATCTGCCATTTTCCTGCATAGAAGCAGTGACCAGCAGGTTTTTATATTGAAGAACATGAGAAACATCAGGAATTAGTTAATTAACCAATGATGAGTATTTGTCAGCACTGGGCATATACTCACTGGAGTATAGGGTGATTTCACGAAAGGTCACTGGAGCGTAGATCTGCACCCACGTGACGAAAATCTCAAGTGGAGGACATGCTAGACATCCGGTACATGTTAGTGGATGGGAAAACACACACTTTCCCACCAGTTAAAAACATAGAAAACGGCCAGGTATTGATCTGCAATTTATTGTGCCAGTCGGGGTGACCGTGAGGCACAGCTACCTAGATTTACAGTTTAAAAAAAAGATAGAAACTAAGGTAAATTAAAGAGGGAGCTGAAGGTGCCAATCCAGCGGAAGTGAACAGCGGACATTTGCCGTGGAGATTTAAAGGTCCAAAATATCGGGAATTATCGCGTTTGCTCGCTGAATTTCATCAAAAGTAAGGCATTATTGATTTATTGACATTATTGTCTAGCATGTCCTCCACTTGGGATTTTCGGTCACGTGGGTGCGGATCTACGCTCCAGTGACCTTTCGTGAAATCACCCTGTAGAAGAATGAGGAGGGAGGAGAACTCATTGAAATGTACAGAATATTGAATAGGCTTGGATAGAGTGGACGTGGAGAGGATGTCTCCACTAATGGGAGAGTCTTGGACTAGAGGTCATAGCTTCAGAATTAAAGGACGTTCTTTTGGAAAGGAGATGAGGAGAAATGTCCTTAGTCGCAGGGTGGTGAATCTGTGGAATTCTTAGCCACACAAGTCTGTGGAGGCCGTCAGTGGACATTAAGGCAGAGATAGATAGATTCTTGATTACTACTCGTGTCAGAGGTTATGGGCAGAAGGCAGGAGAATGGGGTTAGGAAGGAGAGATAGATCAGCCACAATTAATTAGAGGATTAGACTTGATGGGCCGAATAGTCTAATTGTACTATTCTTTATGACTTTACGAAAATGGAAAGCTGGCATGTCAGGCAACATCTGAAGAGAAAAGCAGTTAACATTTCAGGTGAAAGGCAAACCCTTCAACAGATCGCCACAAAATGCTGGAGTAACTCAGCAAACATGCAGCATCTTTGGATATAAGGAATGGGTGACGTTTCGGCCCGAGACTACAAGAGTTTGAAGAAGGGTTTCGAGCCAAAACGTCACCTATTCCTTCAATCCAGAGATGCTGCCAGTCGCGCTGAGTTACTCAAGGGATTTGTGTCTGTCTTCGATATAAACCAGTATCTGCCGTTCCCTCCCATACAGACCCTTCAGCAGAGCTGGTCCTTTCCACAAATGCTGTCTGATCGAAGAGCTATTTGTCTTTACCTCGTTTACGATTTGCAACTTCTTCACTTCTTTTGATCTTGATCAACACGTACTTAGTAGCTATAGAACACTTCCAACATCCAAAGCATGAGTTAAATGGAGCACTCACAGTCACCCTGTTAGTTCATAGAGTGATACAGCGTGGAAACAGGCCTTTCGGTCCAACTTGCCCAAACCAGCCATCATGTGCCAGCTACACGAGTCCCAACTGCCCATGTTTGGCCCAAATTTCTCCAACCTGTCCTACCTATGTACCTGTCTAAGGTGCACAAAAATGCTGGAGAAACTCAGCGGGTGCAGCAGCATCTATGGAGCGAAGGAGATAGGCAACATTTCGGGCCGAAACCCTTCCTGTCTAACTGTTTCTTAAATGTTGATATAGTCCCAGCCTCAACTACCTCCTCTGCAGTTTGTTCCATGCACCCACCACCCTTTGTGTGAAAACGTTACCCCTCATATTCCTATTAAATGTTTTCCCCTTCAGCTTAAACCCATGTCCTCTGGTCCTCAATTCACCTACTCTGGTCAAGAGATTCTGTGCATCTACCCGATCTAATTCTCTCATGATTTTGTACACCTCTATAAGATCACTCCTCATCCTCCTGCGCTCCAAGGAATAGACTCCAAGCCTACTCAACCTATCCCAATAGCTCAGACCCTCTAGTCCTGCTGGGCAACATCCTAGTAAATCTTTGCTGTACCGTTTACATCTTGACATCTTTCCTATAACATGGTGCCCAGAACTGCACACAATACTCTAAATGCGCCCTAGCCAATGTCTTGCACAACTGCAACATGACCTCCCAACTTCTAGGGTACACAAAAATGCTGGAGAAACTCAGCGGGTGCAGCAGCATCTATGGAGCGAAGGAAATAGGCAACGTTTCGGGCCGAAACCCTTTCCCCCCAACTTCTATACTGGTGGGGGTAAAAGCAACATTGGAATTGCTGCTTCATGTTGAGAAAATGTCGCTGAAAGTTCAGGATTCCTCAGTTGCCACAGTGACAGCTTACCTGAGCAGCAGGAAAGATTACACAGCAAACGTTCCACGCCCAGTGCCGACAAACACTCATTATAGGTTCACCTACTAATTCCTGGGATCATTCTTGTAAACCTCCTCTGGGCCCTCTACAGGGCCACCATATCCTTCCTCAAATATGGTGCCCAAAATTGCTCATAATATTCCAAATGCGGCCTTAGCAGCGCCTCATACAGCCTCAGCATTACATCCCTGATTTTGTATACAAGCCCTCTGGAATAATAATAATAATGTATTTGTCATTCGAACATATAAGTATACATTTGAATGAAATGTCGTTCCTCACGGGGCCGAGATGCAAGGTGCATAGTGGTTGATGTTGATGTAAGATGCTAGTGCAGCAAGTATGTGTGTTTTAGGTGAGGTGTGTGTGTGTGTGCGTTGGGGGGCAGCAGGGTATTCATCATTCTAACAGCCAGGGGAAGAAGCTGTTGGTGGTGCTGGCCTTGATGCTCCGGTACCTCATGCCAGACTGCAGAGGGGCAAAGAGTCCATGGGAGCGGTGGAAGGAGTCCTTCATAATGGTGGAGGTTTTTCAGAGCCATCTTTTGTTGAAAATGCCCAGAATGGATGGGAGCGGTAGAATTAATGCTAGCATTGAGTTTGTTTTCTTTACTCCCGATTCGACTGGCAGCTCAACATTTTGGGAAACATGCACCTACACTCCCAAGTCTCTTTGCACCCACGATTTTTGGATTCCCTCCCCATTTAGAAAAAAGTCTACGCCTTTATTACTACTACCAAAAAGCACGACTCCACAGTTTGCTGCACAATATTCCATATGCCACTTTCATAAACCTTCGGGTCAGAAAGAGCTACAAAGGGATAAAATAGGTCAAGAACAGGAGAAGAAGATGTCAGATAGAGAATAATGTAGTTCATTGCGATATTATCCAATTTGGAAGAAACATTGTAATATCTAATAATATGAGAATATACCAAGGGATCTGCAAGTTCTGCCAGACGGAAAATAAAATTGTGCGCAGGCATAGAGAGTAATTGGGAAAGGCTGATGTAAAGTCTGTTTAGATGAGCGGCACAGTTATAAGGGCGGCACAGTGTCGCAGAGGTAGTTTCTCCCTTACAGTAGGTATGTTACAAAACTTACCTTCAGCGGCGCTGTTGTTCTGCCACTGGCCGTGTGCGCGACTTCGCAAGATGACTTAAATGGCCATTAATTTACGGGAATTAAACACCAACTTCCTTCCATTTGACCTATAAATTCATGACAATGAGATTTAAAAACATGTTATATTGTGAATTCTTGTGTGAATGTTATTTGGACACTTAGGCTATTTAAAAATGTTCATCTTTTCTTAAGAAATGGATAGATGTTTAGATCAAGTAATTGAATTTTTTAATTAGCTACAATTAGGTAACCAACTAATTATATGCTTTAATTTCAGGTCATCCAAGTAAGATTATTTCATAGTTGTTTCAGAATGCTTCAATCTATAATAACTGAAAGTGTATTTCAGTTCTCTTAATTTTTAAGAAAGTTATGGGCTTTAGACTGTCCTCGATCACAGCTTTTGTGTTCAGTCAATGGAAAAGCAATAGGGGGGTTGCACGTAAGGTCACTGGGTCATAGAGCCTCTCAATCCATTTGGAGGACATCCATAACTTCCGGTATATGTTATTAATGCAAAAAACGAGTACTTTCCTACCTGTTAAAAACCGCCAAAATTTTGAATTTTTGCGCTGTAAAAAATTGTGGAAGCTGGGGTAAGTGTGAGTGACATGTACCCAACTTCAGAATTCCAAAAGTGAAGCTAAATGAGGGTAAAGAGAAGCGAGAACTGAAGGGACACCAGCAGCTAAAGTGCTTGGCGAACATTGGCCGTGCAGATGTCGGAATTGAAAATATTGGGAATTATCGCGTTTGCTCACTGCATTTCATCAACAGTAAGGCATTGTTTGTGGTTTTTCTCGATTCCTTTGGTATCTAAAAAGTCTCAGAAGTGATAAATCTGGCTGTAAATTTTGCTTATGAGGCGTTTTATTTTTGTATGTAAAAACCCACTTGAGAACCATGGGCGATTTAAAAAATTTATAGCCATATTTATTACTTCAGAAACTTTTTAGATGCCAAAGGAATCAAGAAAAAACAAAAATAATGCCTTAGTTGATGAAATGCAGTGAGCAAACAGCCAATGTTCGCCAAGCACTCTGGCTGTTGTTTTGTCCCTTCAGCTCTCACTTCTATCTCCCGTAATTTCTCCTCACTTTTGGAATTCTGAAGTAGGTGAAATGTCTCTCACGCTTATCCCGATTTCCATAATTATTTACAACGCAAAAATTGCCAATTTCGGCGGGTTTAACTGGCCTGCTACGCTGGAAACAATGGTAAGTGCCTACCTGCAGTTCATCGCGTGTACTCCACTTGGCGTAGCGTAGAAACAGTACGGGTCATGGGTCGTGACCCGACTGCCGTGAAACCTCCCTATAATAACTGAAAATTTCTTTCAGTTCTCTTAATTTTTAAGGAAGTTATGGGCTTTTGACTGTCCTTGATCACAGCTTTTGTGTTAAGTCAATGGAAAAACAATAGGGAACAAGATGCTAATTTCAGAGTATGATAATGGCCATAACCTTTTTTTAATACTGAAGATATGAAAGTGAATTAGGTGTCAA
The DNA here is from genome assembly GCF_028641065.1 of Leucoraja erinaceus. Classification (NCBI taxonomy): domain Eukaryota; kingdom Metazoa; phylum Chordata; class Chondrichthyes; order Rajiformes; family Rajidae; genus Leucoraja; species Leucoraja erinaceus. The sequence continues at coordinate 22,273 of NW_026576171.1, read as the reverse complement.
ATTAAACTTCTTTTTATGCTTTATCTGATGGGATAAATTGCAGACTTGATTTTTAAAATCTCAAAATTTTGTAACATTGTTACTTAGTGCCATAGACCAGTTCGATCCCGACTATGAGTCAAGTCAAGTCAAGTTTATTTGTCACATACACATACGAGATGTGCAGTGAAATGAAAGTGGCAATGCTCGCGGACTTTTGTGCAAAAGACAAACAACAAAACAACCAAACAAATTATAAACACAATCATAACACACATATTCTTTTACATAATAAGTAATAGAAGGAAAAAACGTTCTGTAGAGTTAGTCCCTGGTGAGATGGGCGTTTACAGTCCGAATTGCCTCTGGGAAGAAACTCCCGTGCTATCTGCGCGGAGTTTGCACGTTCTCCCCGTGACCTGTGTGGGTTTTCTCCAAGATATTTGGTTTCCTCCCTCACTCCAAAGACTTACAGGTTTGTAGAGTAATTGGCTTGATAAAGATGTAAAATTGTCCTGACTCGGCTTGTACTCGCTAGAATTTAGAAGATTGAGGGAGGGATCTTATAGAAACTTACACAATTCTTAAGCGGTTGGACAGGCTAGATGCAGGAAATTTGTTCCCGATGTTGGGGAAGTCCCTAACAAGGGGTCACAGTTTAAGGATAAGGGGGAAGTCTTTTAGAACCGAGATGAGAGAAACATTTTTCACACAGAGTGGTGCATCTGTGGAATTCTCTGCCACAGGAGATAATTGAGGCCAGTTCATTGGCTATATTTAAGAGGAAGTTAGATGTGGCCTTTGTGGCTAAAGGGATCAGGGGGTATGGAGAGAAGGCAGGTACAGGATACCGAGTTGGATGATCAGCCATGATCATATTGAATGGCGGTGCAGGCTCGAAGGGCCGAATAGCCTACACCTGCACCTATTTTCTATGGTTCTATGTGTGTGTAGGATCGAACCCGGGTTTCTGGCGCTGTAACGTAAAGTAGCTCGACCGCTGGCTGATGATAAACAGATTGTTGGGTCTGTAAGTAGTCAGATTTCTGCAGTTCCTTCTCAAACATGATGTTAGGTCTGTAAACTGTGAGGCCAGAAAAAGACCTCCTCAACCACTGAACCCTCTCATCACCCTCCCCCACCCCCTCAAAAATCCGCTCAACACCCATCATGTCGGCACCCTCTCTACAAACTCGGGGACTCACCAGACGTTTGCGGCCGCGGGAGCCGCTTCATCAATCGGCGGGGATAGCGGTTCTCCGACCGCCCGGGCTTTTCTCCAAAGATCCTTTGCTCTTCTCCTAGGAGATTATTTCATCTGCGCCACGTTTGCTCACAGTTACGTCCCGTCGTATCTTTGGTTGGTAGGGAGTGACGGTTGGCGGCATCTGGCGGGACGCCATGTCCCGCCCCCTTCTCCTTCGTCGCCATTGCTTATCGCTCGGTGATCGATGTTCCCCGCGACCAATGGAAGCGTTGCATCCGCGGCTGGGGCGGGGGGGTGACGTATGTTGTCTCGGGTCGCGCCCCGTCATCGGAGGACAGGACTCCGCCATTGGTTATACCCCGGTGATCGGCATTCCTCCCAACCAATGGAGAGCCGATTCGGCCATTTATGCCCCGCCTCCCAAACGTCATGCAGAAGGTTCTCCTGTTATTGGGTATCCGCCGGGGATTGACATTCATTACCGCCAATGGGTTCGAATGAGAGGATACTTCCCCCTAACGTCATCGAGAGTTCCAACCAAAGATCCTATAGCAGATGTACACACAAATGCTGGAGAAACTCAGCGGGTGCAGCAGCATCTATGGAGCGAAGGAAATAGGCAACGTTTCGGGCCGAAACCCTTCTTCAGAACCCTTCGGCCCGAAACGTCACCTATTTCCTTCGCTCCATAGATGCTGCTGCACCCGCTGAGTTTCTCCAGCATTTTTGTGTACCTTCGATTCTCCAGCATCTGCAGTTCCTTCTTAAACATCATATAGCGGATCTTTGGTTCCAACCTCCGCAAATGGTTATCTCTGTTGACTGACATCCCCTGCAACCAATGGCAGAGAATGGGGGCGTTATTGGATTGGATTGGATTCAATAATAATAATAACTATATAACAATTACAGCACGGAAACAGGCCAACTCGGCCCTTCTAGTCCGTGCCGAACACTTATTCTTAATAATAATAATAATACTATATTTCATTGTCATTGCACATAAGCAATCTAGGAGTAGGAGTAGCAATGTTACAACATTTTGAGATTTTAAAAATCAAGTCTGCAATTTATCCCATCAGATAAAGCATAAAAATAAGTTTAATTTGACACCTAATTCACTTTCATATATCAAGTATTTAAAAAGTTATGGCCATTTTCATACTCGGAAATTAGCACCTGGTTCCCTATTGATTTTCTATGGACATAACAAAAAAGCTGTGATCGTGGACAGTCAAAAGCCCATAACTTTCTTAAAAATTAAGAGAACTGAATGAAATGTTCAGTTATCATAGATTGAAGCATTCTGAAACAAATATAAAATAATCTTACTTGGATGACGTGAAATTAAAGCATATAATTAATTAGTTACCTAATTGTAGCTAATTCCAAACTTCAATTACTAGATCTAAACATCTATCCATTTCTTAATAAATGATTAACATTTTTAAATAGCCTAAGAATCCAAATAATATTCACAAATAATTCACAATAAACATGATTTTTAAATCTCATTTAACATTAATTTATACGCCAAATGGAAGGAATTTAGTGTTTAATTGCTGTAAATTAAGGTCCATTTAAATCAGCTTTTTAGTGGGATCCTGTGAATGCGCTGGTTTAGAACATTCACATTGCGGTAGATTTGTACCCTCAAATGCCCAGAAAAATACTGCGGGATATAATGGGTCCAAAATTAGCTACTCGCAACATTAAACTTTGTATAAAGGGATCTTAAGAAGCCCTTTTTAACGTAAAATAGCAGGCGATGACTTACCGGATTGCCATGCGGTAAGGTCCGGAGCGCTGTGGCTGCCCACTCCCAACATCGCGGAGCTGTGGCTGCGGGCGGTGCTGGATTTGGAGCGCCACCGAGCCACAGATCAAGTTGCCGGGGTCGGAGCTCCAACCGGCGCGGCCTGAGGGCTACGAGTGCCCCGGTCTCCGGTCTCCGGGGAGGAGGCAGCCGCTCCAGACTTTCCAAGCCGCTTGAGGAATTGTTTCACCCGATGCCGGAGTTCCATCTTCCCGACAAGAGGGCCCTGAAAATCATCGGACTGGCTGCAATGCCACAAATGGGCCCCGACCTCAGGTGTTTCAGAGGAAGAGGACTTAAATTTCTGGTGCCTTTCTTACTTACTTACTTACAGAGGTTTAGAGGCCAGAGAGTGGTTTAGAGGGATTTGCAGAGGTTTAGATGGCGTTCGAGTGATTTAAGGGTGTTTAGTGGGGTTTACATGGGATTAGAGGAGTTTACAGGTGGTTACAGGGGTTTGCAGGTGTTAACAGGTGTTTAGATGGAGTTGAGAGGTGTTTAGAGGGGGTTAGAGGGGTTTAGAGGAGTTACAGGGGTTAGAGGGGTTTAAATGCGTTGAGAGGGGTTTAGAATGGATTAGAGGGGTTTAGAGCTGTTTAGATGTGTTTTGAGGGGTTTAGAGGTGTTTAGAGTGGTTTATACGTGTTTCGAGGAGTTTATAGTGGTTTACATGGGGTTTAGAGGGGTTTACAGGGGAGGAGAGGGGTTTACAGGGGTGTAGAGGGGTTTAGAATGGTTTGCTGGGGTTTAGAGGGGTTTGTAGGGGGTTAGTATGATTTCAAGGTATTTACAGGGGGTTTAGAGCGGTGTACAGAGGTTTCAAGTGGTTAAGAGGGGTTTTGAGAGGTTTAGACGAGTGTAGAGGGGGTTGAGAGTGGTTTACATGGGTTTACAGGTGGTTACAGGTGTTTAGAGGGGTTTACAGGGGAGGAGAGGGGTTTACAGGGGTGTAGAGGGGTTTAGAATGGTTTGCTGGGGTTTAGACGGGATTTGTGCAGTTTACAGGGGTTTACAGGGGGTTTAGAGGGATATGGAGTGGTTTACAGGGGGTTTAAGTGGTTTAGAGGGATTTACAGGGGTTTAGAGGGATTCAGGGGTTTAGAGAGGTTTTGAGGGGTGTAGAGGTGTACAGAGGGGTTTACAGTTGTTTAGAGGTGTTTACAGGGGGTTTACAAGAGGTTAAAGGGGATTAGAAGGGTTCACAGTGGTTTACAGGGACTTAGTGGCGTTTTGAGCGGTTTAGCGCGGCTTAGATGGGGTGTAGAGGGGTTGAGAGGTGTTTAGAGGGATTTAGAGGGGGTTTGGAGGGTTTAGACGGGTTCATAGGGGTTGAGGTGGGTTTAGAGAGCTTTAGAGGGGGTGTGGATGGGTTGTAGAGGGGACTTGATGGATATAGTGGGATTAGAGTGTGTACCGGGGTTTAGGGGGGGGGGGTTTAGAGGGGGTTTAGAGTGGTTTAGCGGGGATCAGAGGGGTTTAGACGGGATTAGAGGGATTTAAACGGGTTTAGAGGTGATTGCTGGGTTTCAGATGGGTTTAGAGGGGTTTAAAGTGGTTTAGAGGGGTTTAGAGGTGTACAGGTGGATTTAGAGGTGTTTAGAGGGCTTTAGATGGGGTTAGAGAGGTTTAGAGTGGGTTAGAGAGCTTTAGAAGGGGGTTGGAGGGGTGTAGAGGGTTTTATTTTAACGGGGATCAGAGTGGATAGCGGGGTTTAGATGCATTTAGAGGGTTTTAAAGGGTTTTAGATAAATTTTGAATGTGTTGGAGGGATTGAGAGGGGTTCAGTGGGGTTTAGAGGGCCTTAGATGGCTTTAGAGTGGTTTAAAGGTGTTTAGAGGGCTTTAAAGGAGTTTACAGTGTTAAGAGTGGTTCATATGAATTAACAGGGGTTTAAAAGTGGGTAGAGCGGGTTAGAGGGGTTTAGAAGGCGTTGGAGGGGTTTTGAGTGTTCTGGAGTCGGTTAAATTTGTTTAGAGGGGTTTAGATATGTTTAGAGGTGTTTAGCGGGGTTTGGAATGCTTTAGATGGTTTATAGGGGTTTAGAGGCTTTTAGAGGTGTTTGGAGGGGTCTAAATGTTTAGAGAGGTATAGTGGTGTTAGAGTGTTTTAAAGGGTTTCAAGGGTTTCAAGGGCTTTCGAGGGGTTTGGAGGGGTTTAGAGGGGGTGAGAGGGGTTTAGAGTGTAGAGGAGTTTTATCTGGGTTTAGTCGGTAGAGGAGTGTAGATGTGTTTAGAGGCCTTAAAAGGGTTTTGAATGAATTAAGATGCGTTTAGAGAGGGTTAGAGGGGCTTAGAAGGGTTTAGAGGGGTTTAGAGCGGTTTGGAATGGTTTAGAGGGCTTTAGAAGGGAGTACGGAGTGTTAGAAGTGTTTAGAGGGGTTTCAAGGGATTTAGGGGGGTTTGTGAGGTTTAGAGGCCTATAGAGGTCTTTAGAGGGTTTAGAGGGGGTTATTGGAGTGTAGAGGTGTTTAGAGAGGTATAGTGGTGTTAGAGGGTTTTAGAGGGGTTCAGAGGACTCTCAATGGGTTTCATAGAAACATAGAAAACATAGAAACATAGAAAATAGGTGCAGGAGTAGGCCATTCGGCCCTTCGCGCCTGCACCGCCATTCAATATGATCATGGCTGATCATCCAACTCAGTATCCTGTACCTGCCTTCTCTCCATACCCCTTGATCCCTTTAGCCACAAGGGCCACATCTAACTCCCTCTTAAATATAGCCAATAAACTGGCCTCAACTACCTTCTGTGGCAAAGAATTCCAGAGATTCACCACTCTCTGTGTGAAAAATGTTTTCCTCTTCTAGGTCCTAAAAGATTTCCCCCTTATCCTTAAACTGTGACCCCTTGTTCTGGACTTCCCCAACATCGGGAACAATCATCCTGCATCTAGCCAGTCCAACCCCTTAAGAATTTTGTAAGTTTCTATAAGATCCCCCCTCAACCTTCTAAATTCTAGCGAGTACAAACCAAGTCTATCCAGTCTTTCTTCATATGAAAGTCCTGACATCCCAGGAATCAGTATGGTGAACCTTCTCTGTACTCCCTCTATGGCAAGAAGTTTCGAGGGGTTTTGCGTGGTTTGGAGGGGGTGAAATGGGGTTTGAGTGCTTTAGAGGGGTTTTATCAGGGTTTAGAGTGGATAGAGGGGTTTAGATGCTTTCAGAGGGCTTTAAAGGGTTTAAGAGGAATTTGGAGGGATTTAGAGTGGTTTAGAGGGGTTCAGCTGTTAAAATGAGTTCTTTTTGCCAGTCTAATTCAAGAAAACTTGATTCAAACCATTTCTGCTAAAATCAATTCTTTATTCTGACAGCGCTGGATAATTCTTTAAACTTTCCAACACAGAAATTCTGGAGCAGGTCGAAAGAACTACTGACTTTGGCATAAATGTAACACATTATATAGGTAAAAGATAAGGATAGTACAAAAGGAGTAGCAAACTATTAACCAATCATTATGGTTTACCATACATTTAACTTATTTGCATTAACCAATCAACTAAATCCTTTGTTTAAGAGGGAACTGCAGATGCTGGAGAATCGAAGGTTACACAGAAAAGCTGGAGAAACTCAGCGGGTGCAGCAGCATCTATGGAGCGAAGGAAATAGGCAACGTTTCGGGCCGAAACCCTTCTTCAGACTGATCAGGGGGGGGGGTGGGTGGGGACAAGAAAGGGAAAAGGAGGAGTAGCCGGAAGGCTGGAGGGTGGGAGGAGACAGCAGGGGAGCTGAGGAAGGGGAGGAGACAGCAAGGACTAACAGAATTGGGAGAAGTCGATGTTCATGCCCCCGGGGTGCAGACTCCCCAAACGGAATATGAGGTGCTGTTCCTCCAATTTCCGGTGCTGCTCGCTGTGGCCATGGAGGAGACCCAGGACAGAGAGGTCGGAGGCGGAGTGGGAGGGGGAGTTGAAGTGTTGAGCCACCAGGAGGTCAGCTAGGTTATTGCGGACCGAGCGGAGGTGTTCGGCGAAACGATCGCCCAACCTCCGCTTGGTCTCACCGATATAGATCTGCTGACATCTAGAGCAGCGGACGCAATAGATGAGGTTGGAAGAGATGCAGGTAAACCTCTGTCGCACCTGGAACGATTGCTTGGGTCCCTGAACGGAGTTGAGGGGGGAGGTAAAGGGACAAGTGTTGCATCTCCTGCGGCCGCAAGGGAAAGTGCCCGGGGAGGGGGTGGACCGAGAGGGAAGGGAAGAATTGACAAGGCAGTTATGGAGGGAGCGGTCTTTGCGGAAGGCAGATATGGGGGGAGATGGGAAGATGTGGCTAGTAGTGGGGTCACGTTGGAGGTGGCGAAACTGACGGAGGATTATTTTTTGTATGTGATGGCTGGTGGGGTGAAAGGTGAGGACTAGGGGGACTCGGCCCTTGTTGCGAGTGCGGGGATGGGGAGAGAGAGCAGTGTTGCGGGGTATGGAAGAGACCCTGGTGCGAGCCTCATTTATGGTGGAGGAGGGGAACCCCCGTTCCCTGAATAGTGAGGACATTTCAGATGTCCTGGTGTGGAACGCCTCATCCGTGGAGCAGATGCGGCGTAGACGGAGGAATTGGGAGTAGGGGATGGAGTCCTTACAGGAAGCAGGGTGGGAAGAAGTGTAGTCCAGATAGCCATGGGAGTCAGTGGGTTTATAGTGTATGTCGGTTAGAAGTCTATCACCTGCAATGGAGAAATCCTTTCCATTGATTGACAACACGTAGAGTCACATGATTCTCCCTTTTCCAGCCCCTTTACAACCTTCTTCCCCTCTGTGGTTTCTTCAACCTCTTTGCTCAAAATCATTTTATTTCAATAAAGTAAAACCACAGATATAAAACTAATTCTCACAGAATACTTTTCAGAATATACACATAATATAGCAATCACACAACACATACATACAAAACATATTTTCTCTTTTGGAAAAGAAAGTTATTTCTAAAACTTCCGATTTAAACAAAGTCTAATACTTACAATCGTAATTAAACACAATATACTTCACAATTAATTTCCCTACAACCACTTAGTTAAAATTCAGTTACTTATGGATTACAAAGATTAAAGATGAGTTTTGCCCCATTCTTACAAAGTGGTAAAGACAAAGTTCTAATCACACAATTCCCAACTACAGACACATAAAGGCCATTAATTGTCACACTTGATTGCTTCTTCCCAAGCTCGGGTCTAATTTCATTTTGTATTACAACCTCCCCCTTCTATCTCTGAAAGAAAATGTAAAAGCCTCTTCACTAAAAGCATTCCTCACAACAAATGAAAGATTACCAAAACAGAGTTACTTTCTCAGTTTCTGGTAACCATAAGAAATCCTTTTGCAAAGGTCACACAACCATTACATATGCCTTATCTCTTATCCCAACATAAACACATTTAAACAGCACAAACCATCTCACAGACTAGTATCTACCCTTGGTGCCTACAATCCAACATAGGCAACCATAAATTGCCTTAGATGACACAGCCAAACTCTGAGATGTGTCACAAAGGAAGAAGGATGGTGCCCATGTCATGGAGAAAGCCCATTAACAACTTCTATTATAAACACCAACCTAAACCAACTACAGCTTCTCACAGCATGATTATTGCTTCAAAACAATAAATAAAGATATGCCTATTCAGATCAACCTTTCCATATTATGATAAGCCATCTGTTCTCCTGTGTGTGTGTTCTTTGTTCTTTATTTTTTTTGTGGAGGCATGTATTTCTGAAAGCCCCAACTCCAAGCTCTCCTCTTGCAACTTAACACAAGTTCCTTAAGAACTTATAATTTAAGCTATTTTATTATATATTCCCTCACAGCGGGGTTTAGATGGGTTTAGAGGGTTTTAGTGTGGGTTAGAGGAGTTTTATTTCTTTATTTCTTTATTTCTTTATTTTTAGATTTTTTTAATTAGAAGTGAGTACAATGGATTGGTACAAAAACGATGTTAACATATTACATTCTCTGTACAACTTCCCTTTTTTTTAAAGAGAGAAGTGAGAAAGGAGAGAGGAAAAAGAGGTTGTGAAAAGTGAAGAGTAGATTAACGAGCGTGGGTGAAAAACCAATAAGGAAAAAGTGAAAGAAAAGGAATGTGAAGAAGGAAAGCAGGAGGGAAATTATTCCATTACCACAGTGAGATGTTTTTTTTTAAATATTCTAAATCTTCTTTCACCCATACCTGAAACTGTTGGTTTTCATGATACTATGTCACCACATGAATACAATAAATCAATAAATGGGGACCAACTCCTTAAGAATAGGTCTTGTTTGTCTATTAGGAAGAGTCTAATTTCTTCCAAATGTGCTGTGTCCAGCATATTACTGATCCACATTTTAAAAGTTGGTATATTAGCATTTTTCCAAAATTTAAGTATAAGTTTTTTTCCTGTTATTAACCCATAATTGAAAAATGAGTTTTGGTGTGTATTTAATTTGTTCCCATCTCTACTTACTCCAAATATAATCATTTCAGTGTTAGGTTCCATTTTTGTCTTAAATATCTTTGAGAATATATCAAACATATCACACCAAAATTTATAAAGTTTTGAACAAGAGACAAATGAGTGCGTAATATTGGCATTTTGAGAAAGACATTTATCACAAATGGGAGAAATATTTGGATAAAATTTATTCAACCTAGTTTTGGAATAATATAATATATGTAATATTTTAAATTGAATTAAGTTATGTCTAGCATTGATCGAACATTTATGTATATGTATCAAATATTTTTCCCATGTTTCCTTTGAGATTTTTATCATTAATTCTTTTTCCCAGTCTTCTCTAATTGCCTCTGTTGATGGTAATTATAGATTGGGTGAATCAAATTGGCAGGGGTGCTGAGGAAGAGGATTTCTTGGAATGTATGCGGGATAGTTATCTAAATCAACATGTAGAGGAACCAACGAGAGAGCAGGCTATTTTAGACTGGGTATTGAGTAATGAGGAAGGGTTAGTTAGCAATCTTGTTGTACGTGCCCCCTTGGGCAAGAGTGACCATAATATGGTTGAGTTCTTCATTAGGATGGAGAGTGACATTGTTAATTCAGAAACAATGGTTCTGAACTTAAAGAAAGGTAACTTTGAGGGTATGAGATGTGAATTGGCCAAGATTGACTGGCAATTAATTCTAAAAGGGTTGACGGTGGATATGCAATGGAAGACATTTAAAGACTGCATGGATGAACTACAAAAATTGTTCATCCCAGTTTGGCAAAAGAATAAATCAGGGAAGGTAGTACATCCATGGATAACAAGGGAAATCAGGGATAGTATCAAAGCGAAGGATGATGCGTACAAATTAGCCAGAAAAAGCAGCATACCGGAGGACTGGGAGAAATTCAAAGACCAGCAGAGGACAAAGGGCTTAATTAGGAAAGGAAAAATAGATTATGAAAGAAAACTGGCAGGGAACATAAAAACTGACTGCAAAAGTTTTTATAGATATGTGAAAAGAAAGAGATTAGTTAAAACAAATGTAGGTCCCTTGCAGTCAGAAACAGGGGAGTTGATCATGGGGAACAAGGATATGGCGGACCAATTGAATAACTACTTTGGTTCCGTCTTCACTAAGGAAGACATAAATAATTTGCCGGAAATAGCAGGGGACCGCGGGTCAAAGGAGCTGGAGGAATTGAGTGAAATCCAGGTTAGCCAGGAAGTGGTGTTGGGTAAATTGAATGGATTAAAGGCCGATAAATCCCCAGGGCCAGATAGGCTGCATCCCAGAGTACTTAAGGAAGTAGCTCCAGAAATAGTGGATGCATTAGTAATAATCTTTCAAAACTCTTTAGATTCTGGAGTAGTTCCTGAAGATTGGCGGGTAGCAAACGTAACCCCACGTTTTAAGAAGGGAGGGAGAGAGAAAATGGGGAATTACAGACCAGTTAGTCTAACATCGGTAGTGGGGAAACTGCTAGAGTCAGTTATTAAAGATGGGATAGCAGCACATTTGGAAAGTGGTGAAATCATTGGACAAAGTCAGCATGGATTTACGAAAGGTAAATCATGTCTGACGAATCTTATAGAATTTTTCGAGGATGTAACTAGTAGCGTGGATAGGGGAGAACCAGTGGATGTGGTGTATCTGGACTTCCAGAAGGCTTTCGACAAGGTCCCACATAAAAAAATTAGTATACAAACTTAAAGCACAAGGCATTGGGGGTTCAGTATTGATGTGGATAGAGAACTGGCTGGCAAACAGGAAGCAAAGAGTAGGAGTAAACGGGTCCTTTTCACAATGGCAGGCAGTGTCTAGTGGGGTACCCCAAGGCTCAGTACTGGGACCCCAGCTATTTACAATATATATTAATGATCTGGATGAGGGAATTGAAGGCAATATCTCCAAGTTTGCGGATGACACTAAGCTGGGGGGGCAGTGTTAGCTGTGAGGAGGATGCTAGGAGACTGCAGGGTGACTTGGATAGGCTGGGTGAGTGGGGAAATGTTTGGCAGATGCAGTATAATGTGGATAAATGTGAGGTTATCCATTTTGGTGGCAAAAACAGGAAAGCAGACTATTATCTAAATGGTGGCCGATTGGGAAAGGGGGAGATGCAGCGAGACCTGGGTGTCATGGTACACCAGTCATTGAAGGTAGGCATGCAGGTGCAGCAGGCAGTAAAGAAAGCGAATGGTATGTTAGCTTTCATTGCAAAAGGATTTGAGTATAGGAGCAGAGAGGTTCTACTGCAGTTGTACAGGGTCTTGGTGAGACCACACCTGGAGTATTGCGTACAGTTTTGGTCTCCAAATCTGAGGAAGGACATTATTGCCATAGAGGGAGTGCAGAGACGGTTCACCAGACTGATTCCTGGGATGTCAGGACTGTCTTATGAAGAAAGACTGGATAGACTTGGTTTATACTCTCTAGAATTTTAGAAGATTGAGAGGGGATCTTATAGAAACTTACAAAATTCTTAAGGGGTTGGACAGGCTAGATGCAGGAAGATTGTTCCCGATGTTAGGGAAGTCCAGGACAAGGGGTCACAGCTTAAGGATAAAGGGGAAATCCTTTAAAACCGAGATGAGAAGAACTTTTTTCACGCAGAGAGTGGTGAATCTCTGGAACTCTCTGCCACAGAGGGTAGTTGAGGCCACTTCATTGGCTATATTTAAGAGGGAGTTAGATGTGGCCCTTGTGGCTAAGGGGATCAGGGGGTATGGAGAGAAGGCAGGTACGGGATACTGAGTTGGATGATCAGCCATGATCATATTGAATGGCGGTGCAGGCTCGAAGGGCCGAATGGCCTACTCCTGCACCTAATTTCTATGTTTCCATGTTTCTATATGTAATTCTATATTTAAAATACTGTTATACAAGTATGATATTAATTTTGTTGACTCCGCATTGATATTCATTACTTCTTCCAGTGGGTCTAAAATTATACTTTGGAATCTTGGTATATATTTCTTCATAAAGTCACATACCTGTAGGTATTTAAAATATTGATTGTTATTCAATTTAAATTTTGATTTTAGTTGTTGAAATGATAATAAATTTCCCAATTCATACAAATCACCTACCTTTTTAATTCCCACTTTTTCCCATTGTTTATATGTTTTATCCATACCAGATGGTTTAAATACTGGGTTATTCACTATTGGTGTTAACGCTGATAAATTTCTTAATTTTAAAGTTAATTTTATTTGTTTCCAGATTCGTATTGTATTTTGTATAATTGGGTTCTTCTTATATAACATATTCTTCAGCTTTATTGGGGAAAAAATGATCGCTCCTAGATCGTAGGGTGCGCAATCCTCTTTCTCCATTCTTATCCATTCCAACTGTTGAGCAGTACTGTCCAACCAATAAATTATATTTTTAATATGTACTGCCCAATAATAGTATAGAAAATTAGGTAATGCAAACCCCCCACCTCTTTGGGTTTTCACAAGTGATTTATTTTAATTCTATGTGCTTTATAATCCCAAATAAAATTTAAAATATTTGAATCTAATTTTTAAAAAAAAGTGTTTTATATATATATACCGGTATAGATTGGAATAAATATATTATTTGTGGTAGCGCTATCATTTTTATAGCGTTTATTCTGCCGATTAGTGACAGTGGCAGCGTTCTCCAAAATTTAATCAGTGAATCAAATGTATTTAATAATGGTATAAAATTAGCATTAAATAATGATTTATATCTTCTAGTAACTTGAATACCCAAATACTTAACTTTTTCCGTTGCGATTTTAAATGGAAATTTTAATAGGTGATTCGCTTTCTGGGGTTTTAATGACATAATTTCACTTTTATTCCAAATGATTCTATAACCGGAGAAAGAGCCAAATTCCTCTATTAGATTTAATAAATTCGGGATGCTTGTTTGGGAGTTTGTAATATATAAAAGTATATCATCTGCATATAGTGATACAGGTGCACAACCTTTTATCCGACAGCCTTGGGACCAGACACTTTTCGTAATTTGGAATTTGTCGGTCTTCGGAATGGAAATTTTTTAGCGTAGATTTTAATGGCTGGCTCAGTGGTAGAGTGCCCGGCTCATATCCGCAAGGTCGCAAGTTTGCGCCTTGATCTCGGCAGTTCCTCGGTCGCGAGTTTGAGTCTTCAGTTTAGTTTTTTTCTTGCAGAATAAATGTCTGTATGAAATGCAGTGTGTTGAATGAGTTCCTGAATTTGTAAATGTAACCGCAGCATTGAATCACCTCCCGCACTCATGTCACCCTAGCGGGGCTACATGCCCTAAGGCGGCCTAAGGCGACATTTTCACACTCTTATATCTGTGTGCAGCAGAGGCGCCAAACGTGAGCTTTGGTGTGCAGACGACATCCTGAAAAAAATGTCTGGTTTCTTCCAGGTAGGCGATATACCCTCCACTTCTCTTTTTAGTTCCCCTTTCTTCCGGGACCGACCCGAGGTTCCGCTGTCACCTCTGCGGGCCACCCTCGGTGAACGCTCACTCAACTTTGTCTTAGGATTCCTACTCTCCCGGTCAATGTACCCTCACCTTCTCTTTTATGAATGGGGATTTAGTTCCCCTTTCGCCGAGGACTGACCGGAGGTTCCACTGTCACCTCTGCGGGCCGCCCTCGGTGAACGTCCTGTCTCCCTGTCCCTGGGATAGCAGGGGGCGATCAAACAGCACAATACCCCCCCTCCCCCTCCCCCCCCACCCCCAACTCCAGAGGAATCCGCTCCCCGATGGGCCGCTACGGCGACAAGTGGTAGTTCGCCCACAGCCCGAGAACAAGACGCACCTTGCGCACCAGCAGCAGCTGCCCCTCTGGAGTTGGAGCGGGGCTGGATAGGAGTTGCTGATCTGGGATCTCCGTGCTTGCAGTGGGCCTGGGGGTCGGTGTCCCGATGAGGGGGCACAGCTCGGGCTGTGGGCAAACTGCCACTTGTCGCCGTAGCGGCCCATCGGGGAACGGCTTCTGGTGGTCCCGATGTCTCCCGCTAGTTTGCAGTTTTCCTCTGGAGTTGGAACGGGGTTGGGCTGCTGCTGGCTGTGGGTCTCTGGGATCTCCGTGCTTGCAGTGGGCCTGGGGGTCGGTGTCCCGTTGGTCCTGACGTCTCCGGTGACTGGCATTGCCGACGTGAAGACAGTGCAAAGCCCCCACGCCGGTGCAAAGCCCCCACGCCGGTTCCTCTGTCACCTCTGCGGGCCACCCTCCGTGAACGTTTTCAAGGACCTTTTTTCAAGGACTGAAAAAATGTCGCTATTCGGAGGTTTTCGTTATTTGGATCTTCGGATAAAAGGTTGTGCACCTGTATTTTATTAATAGTATCCTTAGTATTATATCCCTGAATATCTGGATGCCTTCTTATCATTTCAGCAAGCGGCTCTATCATAAGTGTAAATAGCAGGGGAGATAAAACACAGCCCTGCCTATTGCCCCTCGATAATTGAAATTTTGAAGATAATATATTATTAGTTAATATTCTTGCCATTGGTTTATTATATAGTAATTTCACCCATCTGATAAAATTCTCTCCCATATTAAATTTTTGGAGTACTTTGTATAAATACTGCCATTCTACCTGATCAAATGCTTTCTCTGCATCCAGAGATATAACTGACAAGTCTTCCTTTTCCGTTTTGTATGAACACATTATATTAAAAAGGCATCTCAAATTGTTAGATGATTGTCTTTTAGGTATAAACCCCGTTTGTTCTGGATTTATCAATTAATTAATGTATTTACTCAATCTTCTTGCTAAAGTTCTTACTAAAATGTTCTGATCTGTATTTAGGAGTGATATGGCTCTATATGAGCCCGGTTCTTCTAAGTCCTTATCTTTTTTAGGTATTAACGTAATTGCGGATTCGGCTAACGTTTCTGGTAATTTATTTTCGTTAAAGGCATATTTGTAAAACTAAAATAACCGTGGTACCATTAACTCCTGGAAACCTTTATAGAATTCATTATTAAAACCATCTGGTCCTGGTGTTTTCCCATTTTTCAGCTCTTTTATTGTTTCACTTATTTCTTCCCTTGTGACCTGTGCTCCTAATTCCTCTTGTTCCAAAATATCCAATTTTGGTAGATTACAATTATCTAAAAAATCTACAATTATATTGTCTTCTATTTTAGTTTTAGACGTATAGACAAGTTTTGATAAAATTGGGCAAACCTTTTATTAATATCCTGGGGTAACATCAGTAGTTCCCCATTCTCTGATTTGATTTTAGTAATCATCTTTTCCTTCTCCTGTTTCTTCAATTGTCTAGCCAAAGGTTTATGTGGTTTATCACCAAATTCAAACTGTGCCTGTTTTGTGATCTGAAATAATCTTATTACTCTTGCCGATAATATTCGATTGTTTAAATTTCAATAATGTGATCTTATTATGTTTATCTATAGTTGGGTCTTTTGCGTTATCTAATTCTAATATTTTAATTTCCTTTTCTAAAGTCTCTTGTTCTATGGCGTTCTTTTTATTTTGGTAACTTTGATATGAGATTATAACTCCACGTATAAATTGTGGTGTATGCCCCTTTAAGAGATATCATACACCTATTGTAATACCGGTAGCCACCAAAGGGGACTTGCTTAGTATAAAAGCCCTGGTGGTAGTGTGAGCACTCTCTCTCCCTTTCCCCCTCTGAATCCATGATTAAAGGCACGTTGGTTTTACCTGATGGTTTCTCGATGGTTATTTAAGTATCTGACTCCAGTACTTAACAGTGGCGACGAGATTAAAGAACCCTGATGTCTTACCGACCTCGGCATCCTGAAAGATCGAGTGGAGAAAGCTCCCCGCACCCTCCCAAGGCAAAGAAGCTTGGTAGAGGCGAGGGTGTGGTTGAGGCTGGACTGGAGCTCCAAAGTTGTGAGTGTTGGGGCAAAGTGCAGTCAAGGGGGAGAAGTGACCTCGGAGAGCGGGCCCCAGGAACGCATTGGTAGTTGGGGTGAATAAGACTGGTTGGAAACGGACCTAGAGGGTCCAGGAAAAAGAAATGCTGCGAGGGAAGGGCGCAGACAGGGCGGGAACCGCCATTTTGGGCACGCCTAAAAACCGGAACAGAAGGGTGTAAAAGCGGGAACCGCCATTTTGGGCACGCCTAAAAACGGAAGAGAAGGGTGCCATTTTACAAGTTTTACAAATTTTATTGAAGCTAATTGATGAGCAACATGGCAATAAAAGGAACATTTGGAATCTTCGAGAGCAACTTAGAGACTTGGGACACATATTTGGAAAGATTTGATGTTTTCTGTACTGTTAATGATATAGCAGAGGATAAGAAAGCTGTGAATTTATTGAATTATATGGGTGCTAAGACTTATGGATTAGCAAAGGGGTTGTTACATCCTACAAAAGCTGCAAATGCAACATTTAAACAGATATCTGATAAATTAAAGGAACACTTGAATCCAGCACCATTGTTCTTATCTGAGCGTTTTGCATTTTATAAAAGGGACCAGCAGTTAGAAGAAACTGTGGCACAATTTCTGGCAGAGCTAAGAACATTAGCTGTATTTTGTAAATTTGATGATTTTTTAAATCAAGCATTACGGGATAGATTTATTTGTGGATTGAAAAGTGAGACTCTATTACAAAAACTGTTAGCTGAGGGTGATATAGATTTGTCCAAATCATTTACAATGGCTATGTCATTTGAGAAAGCCCAAGAGGTTGCGGCGGCCATACAACAGACGAGTCCAGAGTTTGAAACCCATAAATTATTACCAAAGGCTGAGAGATGTGTCCGGTGTGGAAAAACCACTCACCATCAGAAAGATTGCTGGTTTAAAGATAAAATATGTAATGGATGTGGAAAAGTGGGTCACATTGTACGGGCTTGTAGGTCAAAGAAGCCTGGTAGAAGTGAACACTATAGAGCAAGGACATTGGGGGCTGAGGCCAAGTTAGTCCATGAAGTCAGGGAAAGTAGTGTAAGCAGCAGTTGTAGTGACTCAGACTTAGAAGCAAGAGAAGTAAGTTGCTTAAAGATTAAAGCAGTGCAGAATTCGACAGAACTGGATACAATGTGGGTAATGTTGACCATTTCAGGAGTTTCATTGAAACTAGAATTGGATACTGGTTCAGCGTTAACGGTGATAAATGAGAAGGATTATTATAGGTATTTTATGGGCGGGGAGCTGGAGAGGGGAGGGAAGGGGTCACACACATGGCCGGGAAGCAGAGGGGCGTAGGTGGGGTGAAACTGAAGGGAGCGACAATCTGCAGCTCCCTGCCCGCTGAGTTAAAAACGTTCCCACGCAAGACTCACGATACACTGTGTATCGTGAGTCTACCGTGGGAATTTTTTTAACTCAGCGGGCAGACAGTAGCATATTGTCAATTATTAACCCTCCCGCGCAATATACCCTCACCTTCTCTTTTATGGATGGGGATTTAGTTCCCCTTTCTTCGAGGACCGACCGGAGGTTCCTCTGTCACCTCTGCGGGCCGCCCTCCGTGAACGTTTTCAAGGACCTTTTTTCAAGGACTGAAAAAATGTCGCTATTCGGAGGTTTTCGTTATTTGGATCTTCGGATAAAAGGTTGTGCACCTGTACAATATCCATTGCCAAAGATTGATGAGATTTTTGCCTCATTGGCAGGAGGGCAACATTTTTCTAAAATAGATCTGGCACAAGCATATTTGCAGATGGAGGTAGAGGAAGATTCCAGACATTACCTGACGATTAATACGCATAAAGGCTTGTATAGGTATAATAGGTTGGTTTTTGGGGTAGCTTTGGCGCCGGCTATGTGGCAGAGAGCCATGGAGCAGGTGCTGCAAGGTATTCCAGGTACCCAATGTTACTTGGATGATATTTTGATCACAGGTAGGACGGTGGAAGAACACCTCTCCAATTTGGAACGGGTGTTGGGTAGGTTAAAACGTTATGGCCTTAGGGCTAACAAGGCCAAGTGTGACTTCTTCAAGGAACAACTGGCGTATTGTGAACATTTGATTGATAGACATGGGTTGCATAAATCACCAGACAAAATTGCTGCGGTGGTAAATGCGCCAGCTCTGGTGAATGTGTCACAGTTACGCTCATTTCTGGGACTGATAAATTACTATCATAATTTTTTGCCAAACTTATCTGCTATCCTGTATCCATTAAATGGATTGTTAAAATCAGGGGTGAAATGGAATTGGTCGTTGGAATGTGTGAAGGCATTTGCTGATAGTAAGGCCTTGATTACATCAAGGAAGGTGCTTGCACATTTTGATCCAGCAATACCAATTAAGCTGGCTTGTGATGCATCTCCTTATGGTATAGGTGCAGTGCTTTCACATCAGTTTCCAGGGGGTCATGAATGACCAATTGCATTTGCATCAAGGTCATTGTCCACGGCTGAAAAGAATTACGCCCAAATTGATAGGGAGGCTCTTAGCCTTGTATGGGGTGTTAAAAAATTTAATCATTACTTATATGGACAGAAATTTACATTGATTACGGATCATCAGCCGTTGGTTTCGATATTTTATCCAAAAAAGGGGGTGCCCTTGATGACGGCACAGCGCTTGCAGAGATGGGCCTTGTTTTTGGGTGCACATCGTTATGACATCCAGTATAGAGGCACAAAGTTGCATGGGAATGCAGATAGTTTGTCAAGATTGCCATTACCGATTGTAAATGATGTACCAATGACTGAAGTGGCAGAATTGTTTCATATGTCCATTTGTGAAGTGTTGCCAGTGGATAACAAACGTATAGAGCGTGAGACAAGGAATGATAGGACTCTTTTAGGGGTATATGATGTAACAGTACGAGGGTGGCCAGCGGAAGGAGATTCTCGTTTTCCTCAATATTCAGCAAGAAGAGAACAATTGTCTACGTGCAGGGGTACCGTGATGTGTGGTTCTAGAGTGGTGATCCCCCAAAAGTTACAGAAACAAATCTTGGAGGAACTACACGTTGGTCATCTAGGATGCACAAAGATGAAAAGTCTGGCTCGTGCATATGTATGGTGGCCAGGCATTGATGGCCAGATTGAGGAATTGGCCAAAAATTGTTCTGGCTGTCGGCTTGAGCAGAAGACACCTCCATTGGCCCCTATCCATCCATGGGAATGGCCGTCTGGTCCATGGAAACGGGTTCATATAGATTATGCAGGACCCTTTCAAGAGTCTATGTTCCTGGTGGTAGTAGATGCGCATTCGAAATGGCCAGAGGTTATAAAGATGTCCTCGACTACGTCTCAGAAAACGATTGCGACGTTACGAACAATTTTTGCAAGGTATGGTTTGCCTGAACAAATATGTTCGGATAACGGGCCTCAATTTGTATCTGAAGACTTTAAGAAGTTTCTGAAGACTAATGGCATTAAACACTATACGTCGGCACCTTATCATCCAGCAACAAATGGACTGGCGGAGCGTTTTGTACAGACCTTTAAGAAGGCGCTTAAAGCAATGAAACATGAGGATCTGCCTATGCAACATAAATTGGACAATTTTTTGTTCAACTATAGAAATGCGGTTCATGCTGTAACAGGTCAATCACCTGCGATGGTGTTTTTCAACAGACAGTTGGGTTCCAAATTGGACTTAGTTCGTCCTGATCTTAGAAGACAAGTGGAACAGAAAGTGTTCCATTGTGCACCTCAACGTCTTACCAGGAGTTTCCAGGTTGGTGAAGCTGTACTTGACCGCGATTGTAGAAACCAGAAATGGCAGCCGGGAGTTGTTGCGGAGGTACAAGGACCTCTAATGTATGCAGTCAACACGGCCGATGGCCAGATTCGCCGGCATGTGGATCAAATCGTACAGTCTACTATTGCTCCTCATCTGGAACCTCGGTTAAGTGCTTCGGATCAGCCAGTATCAATGGGGGGCCAATGGTCGAATAAGGAATTGGAACCTATTGTGCCTATGTCTTGTTATCCTGTTCTAGCTGCCAAAGAAACACCTATGCCTTCGTTGGATATTTCACCAGCTAAAGTAGCAGTACAGGTTCCTGACCAGGTGGTTGCAATACCAAAACAGGTGTTCCCTAGCTCGGAAGGGCGATGTTCGCCTGAAGAATCTGGATTAAGACGCTCAACCAGAATATCAAGGCCGCCACAGAGGTTGATTGATGAACTTTGACATTGAATACGGGACTGACTAAGTGATGTTTCCTGTGTGTGTTGGTTTTTTTTTTTTTTTTTCCTCACGTATTGGTGATGGTGTTATTATATTGTGCTTGCAAAATGTAAGGTGATAATGTAATTTTGTCATCTATTATATGATCTGTTGTAGGTATGGTGTACTTTTCCCCTTAGTTTTTGTGTAAAACTAAGGGTTTTAAAGGGGGAGGATTGTGGTGTATGCCCCTTTAAGAGATATCATACACCTATTGTAATACCGGTAGCCACCAAAGGGGGCTTGCTTAGTATAAAAGCCCTGGTGGTAGTGTGAGCACTCTCTCTCCCTTCCCCCCTCTGAAACCATGATTAAAGGCACGTTGGTTTTACCTGATGGTTTCTCGATGGTTATTTAAGTATCTGACTCCAGTACTTAACATAAATGCCTTAAAAGTTTCCCATAATAAAGATGGTGAAATGCCTGGTGTCTCATTTGTATCAAAAAAGAATTTCATTTGTTGTTTTGAATACTCATAACCTTGTGAATTATTAATTAACTGTATATTAAAACGGCAAAACGATTTTATACCTGACGTTCCCTCTAGTTTTAAAGTAAAAGTCAATGGTGAGTGATCAGAAATAATACTATTGTGATATTTAGGGTTAATCATTTAAGGAATTAATTTTGTGTCCACTAAAAAATAATCAATTCTCGAATAAGTTTTATGTACCGCTGAGTAAAATGAGTATTCCCTTCACGTAGGGTTGACTATTCTCCATACGTCTGTTATATTAGTGTTTTTATATATATGTTTAAAAATTCACTAGTTTTAGATTTAACCTTACTCTTCCTTCCTTTTATTGATTTATCTAAATATGTATCTACAACACAATTAAAATCCCCCCCTAATATTACATTTTGGTAATTATACTCATCTATTATATCCGTAATTTTCTTAAAAAATTGGGGGTTATCAACATTTGGTGCATAAATATTTATCAGTGGTGTAGAATAAATTTCTCCTGCCACTATAATATAACCATATAACATATAACCATATAACAATTACAGCATGGAAAGAGGCCATCTCGGCCCTACAGGTCCGTGCCGAACAACTTTTTTCCCTTAGTCCCACCTGCCTGCACTCATACCATAACCCTCCATTCTCTTCTCATCCATATGCCTATCAAATTTATTTTTAAATGATACCAACGCACCTGCCGCCACCACTTCCACTGGAAGCTCATTCCACACCGCTACCACTCTCTGTAAAGAAGTTCCCCCTCATGTTACCCCTAAGCTTCTGTCCCTTAATTCTGAAGTCATGTCCTCTTGTTTGAATCTTCCCTATTCTCAAAGGGAAAAGCTTGTCCACATCAACTCTATCTACCCCTCTCATCATTTTAAAGACCTCTATCAAGTCCCCCCTTAACCTTCTGCGCTCCAGAGAATAAAGACCTAACTTATTCAACCTTTCTCTGTAACTTAGTTGTTGAAACCCAGGCAACATTCTAGTAAATCTGCTCTGTACTCTCTCTATTTTGTTGACATCCTTCCTATAATTGGGCGACCAAAATTGTACACCATACTCCCAGATTTGGTCTCACCAATGCCTTGTACAATTTTAACATTACATCCCAGCTTTCTATACTCAATGCTCTGATTTATAAAGGCTAGCATACCACAAGCTTTCTTTACCACCCTATCTATATGAGATTCCACCTTCAAGGAACTATGCACGTTATTCCCAGATCCCTCTGTTCATACCTCACATTTATCGCATAAAA